>NW_011370670.1:0-9804 GCF_000735185.1 Notothenia coriiceps
ACTCCTTTTATTACGGAGTTTATGTCCGAGCCGACTCACAGATCGTTGGCTGCTGAGAGAAATGACAAAATACAACGCATGTAGTACAACCTCCGCTGTGGATTTTCAAAATAAAATACAGTAAAACTATGTTTGCAGGCCCAAGTTTAACATGAATTTAACATTAAACACAAGTTAATTATGTACACTGTTCCATTTATTTAAACAATTTTAGATACACATGTGAAATGTTACCAATATACTCACAGACCACTAGGGGGCACCCATGGACCACTGAAAGCTTTATATGTAATCCATTATGTTACGCTGTAATGGTTGTGGGATCAAAGACAGTGGTTTTAATGGGTTTCAATGGGGACGAATTGGACTTAAGGGTCATTGATGTCGTGTTGGTGTTTGGAAAACCCACTTCCATCCAAATTTCCATTAAAAATATAAAGACTCACAAGCTTACCCAAATGTATGCCATATGCATTATCACAGCCTTAAAGGTCCCATGACATGGCCATTTCTACTGATCATAATTCCATTGTTGAGGTCTACTAGAATAGATTTAAATTGTGCAATTTTCCAAACTCACATTGGTTTCTCATACAGCATCTCTGTAAAGTATGTGTATTCACCAGGTATTCACTCTCTGTCCTAAACGGCTTCTTTGAGCTCCTGCCCCCCCCCCTCCCTGTGAGCCCAGTGTGCTCTGATTGGTCGGGACGTTGCGAGGCTCATTGCTGCTCGTTGCTGCTCGCAGCTGCTGCGAGGTTTCCGGGTTGGCGATACAGCGAGAACAAGCTAAACTCATCCTGAGCACACACAAACACTCATAGCTGAATTAAAAACAATAAGTGTGGCTTGATATAGAGTAAGAAAAAGGTTTAAAAGTTAACGCTGTGAGAATGGGTCTGCGGAGAGCATTTCTCCGCGATCCCAACTCGTCTATTAACAGCATTCAGGGAGCTCTATGCAAGTCAATGGGGACTCCCTGTTAGTTTGCCAAGGGGTCCTGGGGTGTGAGGTGCTCCGCGGATTGGTCCGTTTGGGCCAATCCGGTCATTTGTTGTTGATTTGGGTATTCACACGTCACAGAACCCAGGAAGAAAATAATGGAAAAAGATAAATCTCCAACGAGGCGTTTTGGGGCAGCATAGACAGGTCTTTTCTGTGTTAGGGTGCATTCACACCTAATAGTCCGCTTCTCTGGTGCACACCAGACCACAGTTTGTTACATTGTTTCATTCTTCAGAAGGTTCGGTTTGCGTTCACACGGGCAAAACTCAAACGGACTATAAACTTTAAACACAAGTCATGTGCACGGAAATGCTATTCAACCATTGGTCAGATATTAAGGGGGTGAAAACGCAAATCCCGGCAATTTCTACCGGAGCCTCCGCCTTGGAGCATCGGCACTTTCGGCAGGTTATTCTAAACCTGCTGTTAATCTGGAGATCGACAGACACTAGCGGCCCGTGCATATGATTATATAATCAGACAACGTCCATTAAAAAACATTATAACACATAACGAGAGACGTTCTGCAGTCAGGTAGGGCGTTTCACCGACAACAGGTGTTCTTACTTTTATGTAGCTGACGGAGAATTTGTACTTTACACGACACTGTTCAACACTTCATTCTGCTTCACTCTTTAACTAAACAACCGCGGATGTCTTGAAAGACTCTTTCGCTAAAGATCTTTGAAGACATCCGCGTTCTTGTGACAAGTAAATACGACTTTTCCTATGTTTTGGTGCGGACTGCGTTCACGCCAGCAATGAACCGCTCCAGAGTTCGCAAGCAAGCGTTCCGAGACCACCTATTTTAGCGGACCAGAGTCCGGTTGTTTAGTTCACTTCAGAGGTCTCGGACTGTGTTCACACCGACCCAAATGAACCGCACCAAGCGGCTAAACGCACCAGGGCTAGATTCAACCGGACTATACAAGGCTGGTTTGAACGCACCCAGTTTTACTCGCTACAGGGTGTACTTTGAGTGTTTGTGACTCTGCAGACCATTTACATGCAGAAAAACCTTCATAACACACAAGGGGACGGTTAATAACCAGAAAAGCATGACATGGGACCTTTAAGTTAAGGAAAAATGAAACATGAAAAATAAAAAGTTCCCTAGTAGGGCACAGGGTTATTAATATGCTATTGCCAAAATACATTTTAACAGTATTATGAACAATAACAATTAAATGAACACCTACTTTTGGAATAATATGTCTTGATTCCCACGTGCAATGAAATGCCGCAAAGGCACACGGCGAATCCCAGCCAATTTATCATGTTCATTCTGTCTCCCATCAGAGCAGCTGCCAACAGCAGAGTGCACACCTCCTACAGGAAAACAACACCACACATCGAGAGAAAGAAAGAGGTCATTGGATAGAGCTGAACAACATTAGGACACAACATGTAGTCCTGTTTATGACGTTTTTACTTAAAACAATTATAAAAATACCTTAAAAATCCCTGAAATGGACAACGTGAGGCTGGAGGTTCGGCAGACCAGCAGGAACTCTGAGAAGCCTAAACCGAAGGCCAGTATGCCGCCGATGCTCAGCGTGATGAGCGAATACAGGAGAGGAGAGAGGTCTGTCACTCGGAATAACTTTTCTGAGGTGCTGAGGCTCAGTCCTGAAAACAAGATGGAGAGAGAAGAATGTACAATGATGTTTCCAAGGATTATATACAAGTTCTCGGTCCATTCATACACCAGGATGTTCAAGTCAAATTCATTGCAAAGGTCACATAGCCTTTATGGCTCACTTGTTTTTAAAATAGTTTTAAATTTTTTTAATTTTTCGCCCCATTTCAAAAAACAACAACAAACTGTTCTTCTGACTGTGTTTCTGTATCACCATTTACACCAAAGCAAATTCCTCGTGTGTGTAAACTTGGTAATAAAACCAATTCTGATTTTAAAAAGTTGATCTTGTTTCCTATGAGGACAAAAATGTCCCCATCAAAAAACAACAAAAACTACCAGAAAATAATGTATTTATTTAGAGTTAAATCTTCTCGCTGACATCAGTCCTGGCCATAACTACCAAATATTCCTTAAATGTGTTGGTTTGTAACTGAAGTTACCTACTGTAACTCCAGCTTCTATGAGTATTGGCGAAGCCCTCTAAGGTTATCGCTATTGGGTAATCCCCTGCGCACCCGCGCAGCACTGAAACTGAAACACTTGTAGTCCACGCCCACCCGCAAGGTGGACCCCACCCTCGGGCTCCCTTCCGGTATAAATAGGAAGGAGGCCCGACAATCTGCTCCCATACAAAGTAACTTTTCTTCAGCTATTCGTGGAGCCAGTGGGGCGCAGTACTTAGAGGGCTACGCCAATACTCATAGAAGCTGGAGTTACAGTAGGTAACTTCAGTTCTATTTCGTATATGGCTTCGCCCTCTAAGGCTATCGCTATTGGGTTAAGGGCTGAAGCATGATGTAGTCTGCGCCCCACTGGGTCCGCCCGGTACTAGAAGCACAGACACACCTGCTCAATAACAACCCATGCCTATTGGGCCATGCGTAATGGCGCATCACCGTCCCTGGAATATAGCATAACATGAATATTTTCCATGAGGGGACGAAGGCTGGGAACAATACATACCCGCCGCTGTGAAAAGTAGAGACGAAGGTCGCCCTCTAAGGCTATCGCTATTGGGTTAACACTTGAACCGCAAACGGGTAAATTTTACCCGCAGCTGTTTTTTTATTGTATGTAACTTTTTTTCAATAAAATATTAAAGTCTCCCAGTCCGTGACTTTTCCTGAAAGTGTGTTATGTAACACCCTGTGTTGTTAAAAATGGTCAATATGAAGTCAGATTGAAAAAATCGCCAAAAAAATGGCTATTTATACCTATTTCCGCCAGCGGGTAATATTTACCTCATAGAAATGCAGCGCTCCTCGCGTTATTGATTTCGCGCGTAAACGTAAACATGACGTGTTGCTATAGCAACGCCTTTTGTCTACTGCTGTTCCTATAGATAGAGAGAGAGATAGATAGATAGATAGATAGATAGATAGATAGAGAGATAGATAGATAGATAGATAGATAGATAGATAGATAGATAGATAGATGGATAGATAGTTATAGATAGAGAGAGAGATAGAGATATATACCTAAACAAAACACAAGTCTAACACCAAGCATTTAAATCAGCACTGTAGCGATATTTTATACTTCATTCTATCTGTACAAACTATATAATATGAAAAGCTGAAAGTCCACAGATTCTATTGGTATACATATCATCCCTGTGCGATCAAAACTCACTGTTCTGTATGGTACATTGTACCTTGGAAATCAATAGCGTGTAAACTTTACCCGTTGGCGGTTTTAGGTATACAGCGACCTCTGGCGGTTCTAGTGTTAATGACTTTTGACCCTCGTGGTTTTAACAAGGTACTGACCACATGTGATTCAATCTCTACGAAGAGTTTATTAAAGTACAAAGCTTTAAAATGGCGAAAAATACAAAAGAAAATCACACTAAATTCAAAATAGCTGACTTCCTGTTGGTTTTAAACAATAGCCCCAAGAGACTTTGTTTAGGTCTACATGTGATTCAAATGCAGGTCAAATGTCATACCTCTAGGTAGAACGTACAGTGAGGGCGAATTTGTAAAATGTTGCAGGGACACGATAAAGCCGCTTTGCCACACCGAAACACCACATCCATAAAAGATCATGATAAGAATCACATCAGTGTTTTATGTAAGAGAACACGTTATCCGTTACTCTCATGCCTGCTTATACAGATGCTATGAGTTCCTCTCCGAGTTGAAGGACAGTCGGCTGACAGCCAATTGACAGCTGACTGTCTTCTAAATCCCTGATATCCTGCCCCCCGCCCTGCCTTACAAACTTCTACTTTACTGGGGGGAGCTGTCTGCAAAGCATTTAGACAGTGATATCACTTAATGAGAGACGATTGGTCAACACTCTGAGATGTTATAACGAACACAGCATTGATTTATAGAGCTTGACAGAGTTGGCTAATGATTGCTTGGGGATTGGAGTTGCAGTACAGAGTATGGATTTGTTAGGTTTCACGATGTGTGTGTGTGTGTGTGTGTGTGTGTGTGTGTGTGTGTGTGTGTGTGTGTGTGTGTGTGTGTGTGTGTGCGCAAGCAAGCCAATTATATAATGATATGCAGCCCAGTGTGTGGTGGTCCTCTAGAGGCTCAGTGTCACACAGATGCACAGCGCGCAGTCAGATGCATGTTGGTAAAGGTTAGCACTCAGATGGGAGGCAGGGAGGTTAATTACAGAGAACGGGAGGGTGGAGATGATCGGACGGTGGATGGAGAACGACTGCTGGTTTGTAGATAAGAGATTGCACGACACAATGTATATTAAAGTAAGTAGTAGCCAGAGGAAATCTGACTGTTATTATCCAATATGTCCGTTTTCTTAATATGCCAGGAGTGGTGTGGTTTTATTTAAGATGTTACTTTATCTACTAACTGCATTTATAACACTGCTTAAATACTCGATTCTGATTATTTCTTACTAGTGTACTTTTTGAATATATATATACAAGAAACTTTGGATTCATGATGGCCAAACTGTCCCCAGTAAAGTAAAGAAAAACAGAGCAAGTGAAAGAAAGAGGTTAAAATATGGAGAGCTAGATGTCAGATAAATCAACAGAAGAAGACAGACAGGAAGTAAACACTAAAGGGAACAACAGAAGAAGACAGACAGGAAGTAAACACTAAAGGGAACAACAGAAGAAGACAGACAGGAAGTAAACACTAAAGGGAACAACAGAAGAAGACAGACAGGAAGTAAACACTAAAGGGAACAGCAGAAGAAGACAGACAGGAAGTAAACACTAAAGGGAACAACAGAAGAAGACGGGCAGGAAGTAAACACTAAAGGGAACATCATAAGAAGACAGACAGGAAGTAAACACTAAAGGGAACAACAGAAGAAGGAAGACAGACAGGAAGTAAACACTAAAGGGAACAACAGAAGAAGACGGGCAGGAAGTAAACACTAAAGGGAACAGCATAAGAAGACAGACAGGAAGTAAACACTAAAGGGAACAACAGAAGAAGACGGGCAGGAAGTAAACACTAACGGGAACAGCAGAAGAAGACAGACAGGAAGTAAAGATTAAAGAGAACAGCAGAAGAAGAGAGACAGGAAGTAAACACTAAAGGGAACAACAGAAGAAGACAGGCTGTAGGCAATTATCATAACCTTTTTTTGAACCTGGTTTAATTTTGTTTTACTAAATAAACTACCAAGGTTAAAGCCCACAAGTCTTGGTTATCCTGAGACATGTTATGATGAAGAACTATGTACACATTTCCCACAAGAACAAGCTTATTAAAATGTGTTGACTGATTGCTGCTAATGACATTTACTAAATTCATAAAATCTGAAGAGATGTTTGAAGGGTCGAGGAATCACTTCGAACTAAACAGCGTAGTTTTAATTGTTGAGGGGTGCTTACGCTCTCTTATCACTTTCATGGTTATAATTGGTAGAAAGGGAAAAGTTGTCGTCAAGATAACGATGAAATTATTAGACAAATTAAAAGTTGGGAAAGGCAAAATGTCCACAAGACTTTTCTTATTACTGTCTGTGTTTAGTTACCATTTTCTAATCTCATATCTTTGCACCCTGTAAGTACAGTTTGGCATTTATTTTAGCATTTATTTAACCCACCAGAAGTCTCATTGAGATTAAAACTCTGGGAGTCCTGGCCAAGATATACATCAGCACGGTTACAGAAACAAATAAAAAACAATAACAGAGAACATATCATGCTCACAATCAGAACAGCTTCATACAGAGGATCTACAGACAGATTAAGAAGCTTTTTTAATCTGATCAGAGGGTTTCAGCTCATGTTGCAGCTGGTTCCTGTTTTCTGCGTCTGAATAAATGTATACATTGACTGTATACATTCTGGGTAACTTTACGATAGAGACTATAAACAAGAGCTGCCGAGATTGACGTGTTTTAACAGATATTTTACAGATGCTTATACAGGCACCATGATACATAACTTACATCATTCCCTGACTCAGACAGACTGATTGTGGCCTCTAATTCTTCGGAAATTAAAAATGAAAAAAGTTATATTAGTTCACTGTTTTGCTATCTGCAGGAGGCATTTTATCATGTTCTCGAACTTCCTGGAAATTAAGCAATTATTCCAAATGATGAAAATGTGTCCGTGCTGGAGTGAAGTTCCCAGAGACGTTACGTCCCACAGAAATATATGTTTACTCAATATAACTCAATATAAGATACAGCCCTTTTCTGCAGCTCAGTGTGCTCTTCAGGGTAAGTTAGTCCAACAAACAAGTCCTCGAAGCAAAGACAATGAGTTCCTGTACTTCCCGAAGGATATTTAACATAAAGTGAAAAAACACCAAGAACAGTCTTTTAAATAAGGTCAAGCAAATGGTTTAGTCTACAGAACATCCAACCAGAGCATACAAGGAGCAATTGTGCGTTCAAGGGTTTGAAGGTTTGTAATACCCCTCGGAGCCCCATGTAGATGATGTCAAAAGAGCAAAGGCATGTAGAAGATGCATGAATATAAACACCATTGCCTTAGTCTAGCAGAGACATAAAGGACGCAGAAGGATTAAGTAGAAACTTTAGGCTAAGACAAGACAAGAGAGAATTGTCAATTGGAATCAGCTATTTGTATTGAGACACAGATTCCTTATAAGATCCTGCAAAGTGGTGATAGGGCAGAGGTTCAATTGTTTTGATTTTGCTTTTAAAAAACAACATGAGCTTTGTCTGGTCAGCATTTAAGACGTGTTTCAAGTCACAAAGGGTATGTTTTAAGTGTTAAAAGCAGTCTGGAGGTCACAAACAGCCTGATTTGGGGCAGAACAATATATCCCTGTATCGTCAGCATGAAAGGGACATTTGCATTTAAAACACTTTGATTAAGGTTGATAAATGGGCCTAGAACCGATCCCTGTGGTACACCCTTGGAACCATTGAAGGTGAATCCTTCTGCCCGCACTGGGATATATTTTCTCACCTTTATGCATCTTTTTCCTTTTTCTTATCAGCCTGTGAGTCAAAACAAGCAGTCAGGAAAGGAGAGGTCTAACTGTGCCTTCACAGTGGTGATTTAAAAAGAAATTCAAATCTGTCTCTCTCGCCCTCAGGGATAAAAAATAAAAATAAACGCTAGCTGGGCAGAGGAAAGCTATACGACGACTCTTTACATTCATAAGCCGTTAGAAAAAGATCACCCAATTGTTTTCCTGCTTCAATCAAACCAACAAGCCCGAGGGGGAGATAACTACAGAGGCAGAGGAATCCCACGCTGCATAATGTTTCCTCAGCCTCCAATCTGAAGAGGTGCCCTTGAAGGGAAGCGAGGCAGGGAATTTGTTTTTGATGTGCAAACCTCTGAGACTGATTATTACCGTGTGCAGCAGCCATCTCTGTCTTTTCCTCCAGATAAAGAGTTCTTTAGATCAGTACGTGTGAGACTCTGGAACCGTATATAAACGGATGGATGTCAAATTAAAGGAACAAACAGAATGAAAAGCAATATGTAAATGAGACGCTGTGCAATGCTGCTCAAGTGAAACAACTATGAAAACAAGGTGTATTAGCCTTGTTAAAATCTGCCAATAGAACAAGAGGAATTGTGCGTGGTAAGATTTCATGAAATAGGATGGGATATTTAGATAAATGAGATCCAATAATCAGCTGGGAAAAAACATTTTGAACTATATTTGACCAGGGTCAGGAAAGGTTGTACAAAATAAGCCAGAAACATCTGTTTTCTGATGTTCGTTGGTGATTTTCCAATAAAAATGTGTTTTCTAAAACAAGTAAGATGTATTTATTGAAAGAACATTATTCATCTTATACAAATAACACAGCAGCTTAAAAACCCTTTGATGTGCTAAAAAAACAAACTTGTTTCCTCTGAGATCCATCTCAAAATAAGATGTTTTCAAGAGTCTGTCTCAACAAGAACTTTAAGGTGCATTGTCTAAAATCAAGACCCTATATCTCACTGCATTGTTACTTTTAAGTAATCAGGTGTTATATCAAATGTAAACACATATTCTGACTAGAAATTAGACAAATATATTTGAAGAACAGAATTAGAGTTTTTGCAGCGTGGCCTCACAGTCACTGGATCTCTACCTCTCTTAACATCAGAGAGACGTTGCAGGGAACCACCAGACCATGAGAATTGCAGTAATCCCTCCTGTAGATTTCAGATATGTGAAGACTTAAAAAAGGCGCTATATTTGTTTTTCTTTTCGATTGCCGCCCGTCTCTCTGTAAAAATAACTCTGAGGTCAAAGGTCTTATGGGAGGATGTCGCAGATTAACCCTAGAGATAAATGTGTGATTTTCAGCTTTGGGTCTTCCAAAATACAATTTGATTTGACATGTGTCAAGTGTGACCCCGCAAACCAGATCCCATTTGAACCAACGAACCACTCGGCTGGAACCGAGAACCGAATACGCCAGAGCTTATTGTCGGAACAGTTCATGGAAAGTGTGAGAGACATTTTGATGGAGTTTCATGTTTGGGTTTAAAGGTCCCCTAGTATACTGTTCTTCATCAATATATCACAGGTCTCAGATTGGTTGGAACACCAAACAGATCATTGCAGCATTACCCATAATCCCCTCTGTTTCAGCCCTGTTTCCAAAGTGCTGATTCTCTGTCTGTTACTTTAGATGAAAATAAGGAGCCCCTCCCCACGCCCCTCTGAGAGATATGTGGTTACAAAGAACTCAATGGAGCTCTAGGAGGGGATTCAGGTGATAAGGTGGGGGGG
>NW_011370671.1:548-5878 GCF_000735185.1 Notothenia coriiceps
ATTTCTACTACTACTACTATTTCTACTACACTATTACTATTATTATTATTACTACTACTACTACTACTATTTACTACTATTACTACTATTTCTACTATTACTACTACTACTATTACTACTACTATTACTATTATTATTATTACTACTACTACTACTACTATTACTACTACTACTACTATTACTACTATTTCTACTATTACTACTACTACTATTATTATTATTATTATTAATATTATTATTACTACTACTACTACTACTATTTCTACTATTACTACTACTACTACCTCTACTTCTACTACTGGAAGGCTGGAGGTATTTGTCGACGTCTACTATCAGGATCCAGTTCTCTCTCTCTTTGTTATTAGTATCTTGATTGAAACTGCTTTCATACCAGCCAAACTTGTTTTCTTGGAAGCTCCCTACATCTACAAAACCTTTCTATTCAAACATGTTTGTCATAAAAGCAGATTCTAGAAAAGCAGAGAAGGCAGAGATGTCTCATGTTGCACGTAATAATAAATCATCTCTCTAACTAAATGAAACCCTCCACCAGACTAATGACATCAGTGGAGGAGGCTCCCTTTAAGCTCATGAATATCACACACACACATGTTCAGTCTGTGTAGGTGATGTGTGACAAAGTCTCCGGGGCCCTGCAGCTGATCCGTATGCGTGGGCGAGTTATAACGCTCCCTCGAGGGTGTGAATGAACGTCCGACCAGAATAAGAAGCAGAGAAATAGAGCCTTGGTGAAGAGCTGGGTGTAGCGTTTGGCTGCGGATTCTCCAACAGATGGGAACGCAGTAATGTGAAGTGGGGAGCGTTTCTCAACAGCTTGCAGACGAGCGATCAGCGCAGCAAGTGGTTAAAGCCCTCCAGATTCTCACTTTCATTTCTGATTTGCGATGGGCGGCTTCAAAGAGAGGGAGGGGATTCAGCAGAATTAGGGCGTGGATCTTTCGACTGTTGATACCCACCCCTGTCAACGTCTTCTCCACACAATCTGTCATCTTAACGCCGTCTCATTCCACTCGAGGACCTCGCCCACATTCCCTCCGCAATTAGGCTTATCCAGGCGGCCTCTGGGTGCGTTTACTGAAACACAACAGAGGGGAGATTAATTATACATGGGTTTCATTTGTCCTTGCAGCTGATGAAAGCCATGAATAAGTCCAACGAGCACGTGCTGGCCATGGGGGCGTGTTTCAACGACCGGGCCGACTCTCACCTGGTGTGTGTCCAGAACGATGACGGGAACTACCAGACGCAGGCCATCAGCATCCATCACCAGCCCCGCAAAGGTGCCGACACGCAAACACATCCATTACCTTTCCTTTCAGCTCTCTCCGTCTGCTTTTTAATATCTGGAACTCTGAAAATCCTCCTCCTGACTGTCTGATGTTACTCTTTGTCCTGGCTGTTCCCCTGAAATGTAATTCAACCTCGATCTATTGTTGATTTGTGACGTTCAACTGAAGCTGTGATTATTTTGTTCTACAGTTACTGGAGCCTGCTTCTTTGTGTTCAGCGGTGCTTTGAAAGCCTCGTCTGGCTTCTTAGCCAAAACCAGCATTGTTGAAGGTGAGAAAAGTAACAGAATACATGTTGGCTGTAAAAAGGCTGGAATAATAGTTGAGAGGAATGTTTGAAGCTACCTCGCAAAGCTCTCGCTACACAGAAAGAATATTTGGGCACAAAATGTAATGGTTTAAACTGACCAACTGAGAAAGTGTCTATACTGTTTATAACATTAATTAGGCTGTGGGGGGGAAATATAAAAACAAACTAATGAGAAAATGCTTCCTGATAATATTTTTATTTGAATGTGATTGTTGGGTTAATGAAGTATCTTTAATTTGCAATGTATTTTATTACTTGAAATACACAAAACATAGACATCCACATCTGAGGCCTGTGCTACGAATCGAGTTCAACAGACCCTGGATGTTTGAGTTAGCCGGATTAACTAACCCAAAACTGGTTATCAACTCGTTAACTCAAGCCAGCTTTGCCCCATCTAGTTAGGTGCGCGTTCATATAAAAGGGGTGGTATCTGGAGCAATCGGCCAATCACAAACATGGAGAAGCCGCGTACTGACAGTGCAGTGCGTCATACTTCCTGAATGAAAAGTCAACTATAATATTAGACATATGAAGAAGTTAAACTTTAAACATCCAACACTTTATCAGGATAAAAGCCACATAAAAGAAAAAGTGTTTGAAAGCGTACAACAGTTGTATGATATCACTGCCCCATCTAAGACACGAGTGGATCTGACTTTAATTACATTTGAGTTGAGTGTTTTGTCAACTTAATGTGTTGCTTAAAATAATATACTTCTGCATACAGTATGTGACACTGTGAGTGTTGCACGGCCAGATACGGCTAGGCTGACTCAGATAAGGAAATATATGATACATTATGATGTGATATGCCGCGGACTGTACGTAATGTTACTTTGATCTGGTTACTTGTGTTAACTTGTGGCAGATATTTAAGTAAGCTTTCTTAACGCTAATGTTATAATAGTCAGATTGCTCTGAAGATGGGAGGGGATATTCTATTAATGTTCACGACACGTTCACACAGTCGGTGACACAGCCGGCCGTCTTTCCTGCAACGGCAGTTTTTCTGCATTTCCTTTCTCCTGTAAAATGACTTGATAGCTTTAAACTCCGCACACTGAGCTCTGATTGGTCAGCAGGCGGTGCTTTCACTGAGTTGATCTCTTAGCCTGCAACCTAACCTGCTCCGGAGCAGGCTAGCCATTCAGCATAAGTTACCATGGAGATCTAGCCCGCTAAGAAGAGAACCAGCTTCGTAGGATCGGAAACCCAGAGTTTTCCCTGAAGTTAGCCGGCTAAGCGAAAATCCGGCTTCGTAGTACAGGCCTCTGGTTGCTTGATCTGTAAACAGCCTCTCAATATATTTTCATTAAATGTACTATATCATGATACTGTATATAATATGTATATCATGATACACAAGGTGGTTGTCATAATTTTTCCCACTGCTATCTTCATCTGACAACTATTTTACCATCTATTATTCCACTGTTCATTTTTTTATTTAGTCAGCAAATATTTAAAAATGACCATCACAATTTTCTGAAGTCTAAGGTTACAGTCCACAAAGTCAAAACATATAAACTAAGAGCAATATCAAACAGAGAAAGAAGTAAATATTTCCAACGCTTCTGGGTCTCATAAAAACAGTAATTTACAAAATGGTCCAAACATGTCTGGAGAGGTTGAGTTGAACTCTTGTGTTCTAGTGGTGTCCAATCAATGATCTCCTCTGTCCAGCTGCATCGTTACCCTCATCATGAAGTGATCTGATCCTCATGTGTTAAATCAGCTGCGTTTCCTCTTTTAATGGAAATGGTTGAGTAATTGACTTGCAGATAATTAGACTCTTTGTTTCAGCAGTAATCCTGATAATGGCTCTTTTTTTTTTTCTCAGACGGTGTAATGATCCAGATCACAGCGGAGACCATGGACTCTCTACGGCAAGCCCTGAGGGACATGAAGGACTTCAGCATCACCTGTGGGAAAGCAGACCAGGAGGAGAACCAGGAGCTCGTCCACATCCAGTGGACAGAGGACGACCACAACTTCAACAAGGGGTGAGAGGGGGAGGAAAGTGAACAGACGGGGAGAGGGAGGGTGGAAGAGACGCGCTTATCTCACGGATAATTGAGCTGATGGCTTCCCAACCGCCGCTTTACTACTTTGCTATCAAAGCGTATTATGCATGCTCGGGGAATCCTTCTGGAGGAAAGGGTTGCCGGGTGGAATGATGTGGTTTGACGAGGCTTTGAGATACAGACCAACGCAATCAATTTTACAGGCAGTTGTGATCAAATCTGCAAATTGAAATGTGAGTGGTGTCAGCTAGGGGTGCATACCGGTACCCGGTGTTACCGAAATGCCGGTTACTGGCGGGCGGCTACGGTATACCGTACAGAATCTTTTTTTTTTGTATAAGTGAGGGTCTGTAACCACTGCCAGTCTGAATGGTGGGGTCTGTAATCAAAAATAAAATGGTGGTTTTAGGATTTGGAGGAAGATATTTTTGGTTGTGAGGGTTACGCATATCCATTAAATGCTTTAATGTTTTGTTTCTGGCCAACCTCATCCACAGTCTTAGGCCAGTGATCTCCCCACGAGCCTTCCACTGTAACATCTGTTCCTGATTCCTCTGTTTTATTAAACGCTGTTGTTTTCTGTGTCTTGGTCGTTCAGTGTCATCAGTCCGATCGATGGGAAGTCCATGGAGTCCATCACCAGCGTCAAGATCTTCCACGGCTCCGAGTTCAAGGCCAACGGAAAAGTCATCCGCTGGACAGAGGTAACACACTGAGGCTCATTTCACTGGTTCACCTGATCTGTACCCAGAAGGACAATCCTTCTTCCACTAGTTTGTCATTATCAACCAAAAGATATCATGCCTCCGCCTCGAGAATCTCTCAGTGAACTGATATGGGTGGTCAAAGATCTTGAGTTATGAAATGTGGCCATAACTCAATAATGTATACTTTTATGAAGACAACTTACCTTCTTATGACATCATACTATCACTTTTTACTGATACTGTATAACGTGACTATTTTCTGATTATACTGTGACTTTCTTTTATGCCAATTACTTTTTTAGCATTACTCTGACTGTTTCTAAACATTTTCCGTACTAATCTAGTCATCTCCTAAAGCAGTGGTTCCCAACCTTTTTCAGTCAGGCCCCCCTTGGGTAATTATAAATATTTTTTTCGAGCCCCCCCCCACCCCCCAACCCGGTTCCCACCGAGATTGGTGGAATTAATTGTATATAGTTTTACAAACATTACATTTTCTCTGCTAACAATAACAAGACAAAAAGATCCAACTCTAATTGTATTATGGATTGAACATGAACCAAAGTGCTTGTGTTGGCAGATGGCCCTGTGCCACTGTGGAATAATGAGGCATAATTTAAACAATTACAAATACGTTTTATCGATCCGGTTCTTTAACAGTATTTTTATAGGTTATTCTTTAGGGGAAAAAATTAAATTAAACAAAATTCACATTGACTTATTGTGTGGATTATGGGCTGCTAGCACACATGACATACAGTGGTGGTAGTAAGTAGATTTACTCAAGTACTGTACTTATATTGAGGTACTTAAGTATTTCCACTTTTTCTTCGTTGTAATTCTGCTCCTCTACAGTCCAGAGGTAAATGGTGTACTTCTACTCCACTACATAATACCTTTAGTTACTTTACAGATCTGGATGAATGATGTGAAATATAATCAACTCTTAAATCAGACTTTAGTTCCACCTGGAGTA
>NW_011370672.1:0-5093 GCF_000735185.1 Notothenia coriiceps
GTGTGTGTGTGGGTGTGTGTGTGTGTGTGTGTGTGTGTGTGTGTGTGTGTGTGTGTGTGTGTGTGTGTGTGTGTGTGTGTGTGTGTGTATGTCCTTTAGCCGCTCAGGTATAGATGCAACTTCTCAAAATGATCCATCCTCGGGCGGATGTGTGGGCACTGACCTGTGACATGTGATGGGAGGAAATCAATGTAAACTCAGCATCACTTTCCAGAAGAATCACAGAGAAGCTGCCATTTTCTCAAGAACCCAATCCCCTTCTCTCCTCTACAGTNTATGTCGTCTATTTACGGATGAAACAATGTTTAATTTGAGACAGAATTAGAGTATCGCTAACACTGAGTGCTTGCTGTGATGCGGTGAAGCTTGACGTATATTTAAATGATGGATGCGTGTGTGTGTGTGTGTGTGTGTGTGTGTGTGTGTGTGTGTGTGTGTGTGTGTGTGTGTGTGTGTGTGTGTGAGCAAGCAGGTGGTGCCCGTTAGCTGATTGGCTGCCTTCAACATGCTGATTGGTCCACCTGAAGAGACAGGAGCATTTAAGCTGCAGCTACGCAGTTCCTCTGCCCTCTCTCTCATCGAGCTCTCCAACTCCGTGGCTGTTGTAGAAAACCTGATCTACTGTTCTGTGTGGTTAAATCTAACGATTACCGGTCCTTTTGTACATTTTGGTATCTTTGTAAAGATAAACTAATTTAATCTGTCTTAAAAGACACGCTTTGCTTTGCCCAGGAGTGCGACACGCTTTTCTTTTGTTCAAATCCAGTGTTTCCGTTAGGCTAGGTAAGAAGCCTGTATTTTATTTTACTTATTTTGTTAGGCAAGATTTATGTATGCCCAGGGTTAGTTGTTTATGAGGGTTGTCTCGCCTCCTTTAAAAACAAACAGGTAATTAAAATTAAAGGCATTTTTCTGTCTCATTGTCAATTTCTTGGGAGTGGGGAGAGTGCAATTTTGTGCTGCGCCTAGGTTCCCCTAGACCTGGGTGTAACATATTAGAAGAAAGGGTTAAAATAAAAGGTAACTTTAAATATGTTCTTTAACCAGTCCTTTAAACAGAAAAACACATTTTTGAATATAATGTTCACTTCATGAACTACAGGTAAATAGGGTAAAATGTAACTTTTAGTACTCACAATGAAACTTCCCCAGTGATTACTGACATTAAGACATTAGGTTTTGTATTGCAAGTTTTCTGAAATGTAATGTTTAAATATGCAAAAATACATTATAATATGAAATATGTGCTAATTTGCAAACATTTCCAGGCCAGAAATGTGAACAATTCTTGTTTCATTTTGTTGACATATTAGAGGGAAATGTTAAAATAGGAGGTATCTTTAAATATTTTTGAATATTCTGTACATGATAGGTGGTTAGGGTGAACAATGTAACTACTAGATATCACCATGAAACTTCCCAATTTAATTACTGACATTAAAACAATAGGTTTCTGTATGACCTGTTTTCTAAAAAAAAAGGATGTTAAAAACGCAAATGAGGCCTGAATGAAACCTATACAGACACAAATTCAAAACAAAAAAGTGCATTCTGGGTGTTTTCTTTCCACCAGTCTGAAGGAAGCAAAATACCACAGATTCCCCAAATTGACCAGTGCATGTAATACATGTTTGTGCCAGCAGTGTGGTCTTCAGAGCTGGAATAATAAAAAGGGACTTACGTGTAAAGTTTAGTACGCCGAGTAGTTAACTTTATCCTTCTGGAATTCATGGTGAACTTTCGACTCAAAGCCGTACTAAAGATCCAAACACATTCCTCCTCTTCCTTATAACTCCTTATTTTATAGTCAGAATATGAGACAAAGGTTATTTCCTGCCTCTCACTGTCTTCCAGTCCCACTCAGTGTGTCTTTATCTGTCAAACACTAATAAAAACTGATTTTAAGGAGTGTGCAACCACAAAAACACACATACCAGCAGAGTTATGTTTGCAGCATGTATACAACTATTACTATTACTGAAATATCTTTTGACAAAAAACAACTCCTCTCAGATTCACTCACCACAAGTCAGAAGTGAAGGCTAGCAGCTAAGATTTGCAACAAAATCACCAACAAACTTTAGCTCGATTTCAAATGCAAAACCATAACGACTTAGTAGTGGCTCCTTATGACAAACACCTTGTTTCAGCTGATTTTAAAGCAGCCAACAACCATTAAAACACACACACTTTCAACACTATACTGACAGGAAAGACTATATTATGTTGGCAGCAAGTGTAAAACAAGCAAACAATAGTGAGGGTCTTAGATTAACTCTTACTTGAAGCTAGAAACTAAGGTTTGCAACCAAATCACCCAAAGACTTTAGCTGGATTCAAAACACAGTTACAAGCTGATTTATAGGAGCCAACAACCACTTAAACACACGCAACTCAAACACTATACTAACAAGACAGATTAGGTTATGTGTAAAACAAACAAAATAGTGAGACAGAATATATCTCATCCCAGATTAACTTTCATACAAAGCTAGCAGCTAAGATTTGCAGCCAAATCCCCAACGAACTTTAGCTGAATTTGAATCCAAACAACAAAACAATAAAAACTCAGCCGGTTTTAAGTCCACAGATCCTCCCGAGTCCTGCTGCTCATGTTTCCCCAGACAAATCCCACCACAGGTCCATTAGTCAGTGGGTGTTTTTGGAGAACAGTGTCATGTTCTTGCCCGCCTACATTTCCGACGTTTTTTCTTAGCCACGCCCCCTTTCTGTCAGCTGTGCCATGAAAAGGAGCTGCTGCAGATCCAGGGTCAGATGTGTGGGAGGAGCCATGGGAGATATGCAAATCCAGCAGGAGTTGAGGGTGTCGTGGTTTCTTCCGTTTGCATAGTCTCAAACATTCATGCAGAAGGCAATAAAAGGAGTGAAATTGAGCTTTCTTTAAGAGGACAAACATGCCGGCTCCTCCCTGCCTCTTTGTGTCGGGTCGCAGAGACTTCCTGTTCGAAAAACAGGACCAGTTGGAAAAAGGTCCTCAGGGAAACGGGAAATAACTTGAAGGTATTTTTAATTTGTTAGTTTGGATCTTGTAGGGCACTGACCCCGAGATATTAAGGCTTAAGAGGTCATGGTGTTAAGGGTGTCAGACAAATGCATGCATATTGTTTCATCTGATGGCATAAAAATAAATGTTTTAAAACAACCAAAAAAGCTTAACACAGTGGCCCAGCGTCAGTTTTTGAAAAAAGACTATAAAATATGTATTATTGTGTCAAATAAATAAAAATATATACGGATGGAAAGTTGCATTAAAAACATTGTCTGCCCAAAATGACTAATTTATAAATATATATATCTTCCTGCAGTTCTACAGTTCATCAGTTCACTTTGCAATTTTTGTTATGCATTAAATAGCTTACGACATATCCATAAATATGTCACTTAGTCAGGGTTCATCAGTAGTTGATGCTGGAATTGAAACATGTTGACAAAGCCTCAGGGTCTTCGGAGCGGGGTCGGGGGGAAACTCAGCACAATGCGGCCGGACATCCTGCACATGAGCGGCTAAATGTGTGTTGAGTCTAAACAGCAACAGGAAGCTGCAGCAGAAAGGTCGAGCAGAAACACAGAGATCGATACGTGACACAATCCTGACATCTGCAGGAACACACACATCACCACAGCTCAGAGGGTCATATCAGCTTCACAGATTTATACATCTGTTTACAGCTGACTCTTCTGTCTCAAAGTGTGCCCTCTCACACCCACTCATACATTTGTTTTTTCCCTTATTTATTATTATTCATTGATTTGATGTGTCTTTGTGTTGATTACATAACTCTCGGATGGATTCAGATTTAAAAAAAAAATATTATATCTGTTTCGTTTTGTTTCCTGCTTGCTTGTTTTGGTCCAATACATTTTTTGGGGGTGTTTATTTAAAGTTTTTGTTTGATTTGGTGGCGGTGTGCACAGTGAACACTGAGGGAGTAGTTAGAATATGTACTGTATGTTTAAAGTAAAGATCGTTGAAAAGCTATAGGACTAGATAAATGTTCACTTAACGCCTTTTTAAGAACATTACATACATAATTATCATGTTTATTAAGAGTTTCATATATATGTTTTCCCGCATTAATACCTATTTGTATTATTACAAAATTAAATTTAAATTAAAACAACAAAAAGAAGCAAGTTGTCTCCTTATATCTAAATATGTACTTTAGTTTTTAAATGTTTAAACCAAAGATCTCATCTGCACAAGCTTTTTTCTTTCGTTGTTCTTTCTACTGCTTATTTTAAAACATGTACTACTTGCAGGGAATTAAGCAGATTTCGGAGCCAGAATCTTCTGTTCTCACAGTGTAAACAAAGTGTAAATAGGAACCAAGATAATAACCCATAATAAACCGGCTTCCATTTCAAATAAACACACACGTGTTGTTGAGACGGATATCTGCTGTTATTTCACATTATGCAGATTGTCGTTCACAACCTGTGGAGCATCTTCCACACCCACCTCCTCAGTAACAGTCAATACGTCGTCATGGCAACTACGCTTCCAGTCCTAACAATTGCCTCACCGCCCACAGAGGTCACTAAGCAACCGTCACTAAGCAACCCCCTCCCTCCCTCCTCTATTTAAGGAGCAGAGGAGGAGGAATGGTAGATGAGATGCTGAAAGGAGATATATTTTTTTAAAACAGTGTATAAAGTGGAGAGGAAAGCAGATCTTGTAAGTGCATACAGTAGATCTTGTACTTGAGTAAAAGGAGAAGTACTCAGATCTTGTACTTGAGTAAAAGGAGAAGTACTCAGATCTTGTACTTGAGTAAAAGGAGAAGTACTCAGATCTTGTGTTTGAGTAAAAGTAGAAGTACTCAGATCTTGTACTTGAGTAAAAGTAGAAGTACTCAGATCTTGTATTTGAGTAAAAGTAGAAGTACTCAGATCTTGTACTTGAGTAAAAGTAGAAGTACTCAGATATTGTAAAAAAAAAGTAGAGTGTAGGAATACTCAGTTACAAGTAAAAGTCCTGCTTCAAAATGTTACAGAAGTAAAAGTAGAAAAGTATTAGCATCAACCCTAACCCATGAAAAAAAAACACGTGTTTCCTCTGAGATACAACTCAA
>NW_011370673.1:0-1086 GCF_000735185.1 Notothenia coriiceps
GTGGAAGGCCTTGGATTCCTTCTGGGAGAGACATACAAATGAGTGTGAGGCAAAAGCAGGCAAAGTTGTCAAAGAAAATGCTGGCAAAAAGCTATAGAGTGGCACGCAACAAACTGTTCACAGCAACAATCTGGCAGGGAATGAGTGCAGGCTGCAGGCTTTCATAGTGTGGCTGATGAGCAGGTTGCAGGTGTGCTCTACACGGCTGGGAGCAATCTCCAATCAACCACACCTGCAACCTGCTCATCAGCCACACTATGAAAGCCTGCAGCCTGCACTCATTCCCTGCCAGATTGTTGCTGTGAACAGTTTGTTGCGTGCCACTCTANTTTCCTTTTGAAAAAAACAAACAAGCACGTAATTCATGATAAGCTGTAAGCAGATATTGCATGTTTGCGGTGGCATGTGTGAGTTCCCAGCTAGAAATGTTTGTTACCATTTGTTGTTCTAGGAATGTTTTCAGCGGGACGTTTTATTTTGGTTCCCAGAATGTTCTTCTGAAAGGTAGGATAACGTTCTTCAAAACATTCTTAAGATGTTTTTGATAACCTTCTTAAGATGTTTTTGATAACATTGTTAGAACATTATGCCCTATTATTCTTAAAACGTTTTCAGTGGGACGTTTTATTTTGGTTCCCAGAATGTTCTTCTGAAAGGTAGGATAACGTTCTCTAAAAACATTCTTAACATTTTTGGTGATAACTTTCTTAAGATGTATGAGCGCATTGAAACAATGAATAGGACGTATAAAAACGAATTATGCATGCCAATATTCACCCACATGCATTTATAATCACACTAAGGTATAGGCCCACAGTATTCATAATATCATTTGTGTAAAATATCCGAAAATAATCACACTTTTTTCTGACTATAAAGGCTGTGTCTCATATGTAGGTTATAACTGTTAGATAAGCTATCTGGCCGTGTGTGGTTTGTGAGGGCTGCGTATAAACAGTGTCCGCTGTTTATGCATATTGGATAAAATCGTTATTGCACCCTTTAGATTTGAGACCGACAGACATATAGAAGAACGGACCGACTGTTACTGCCCGTCCCTGAAACCCCTGTTAGTGTTTGTAAACC
>NW_011370673.1:1126-7001 GCF_000735185.1 Notothenia coriiceps
ATCAAAAAAAATGTAAACATCCTTTTCAAACAAATGCAACACGTTTGTTTTTTTAAAGCGCTCTAGAAATAAATCTGGCGTTGACCATGACCCTGTTAATATTTGCCATCACAGGAACGTTTTATAAAAAAAGAATAACCTCCTGAAAACATCATCCGAATGTTGCTTTGAAAATGTTCTTCATTTGTTATCATGTAACATTCAGGGAACGTTTTATTAAGAACATCTTTAATGTGTTACTCCAACAACATCCAAAACACATCCTTAGAATGTTGCAGGCAAAACGTTCCACCTTTGTTAACATATTACATTAAAGGAACATTTGATTAAAAACTTTCTGTCAACTCAGGCCTCAATAACATCCTGAAAACATCCTCTGAATGTTGCAGTTAAAACTTTATGTCTTAGTTTACCTTAAACCTTATAGGAACATTATTTGAAATAATAAACATCCTTATAAGGTTCTTTGAACATCAGATTAAAACGTTTCTTTAAAACATTATTAGAACCTGTAGGTAACGTTAGCCAAAGTTGTGAGAACGTTCCCCGCTAGCTGGGTTCTCAGTGAAGTATTAAAATTGAGACACAGCATGTGTAACGTCTAATTATTATTATTATTATTGAAATTTAAAAACCATTGCTGTTTTATTCTGACAAACCTGACATTTACAATTGATGTTTCAAACCTCAACAAGCTTTTAATTCAACTGTGTTGCAATATTATACATGTTGCCACAAGCTTTCTATAATAACAAGAACACTATTTTTTACAGAGATATTGTTTTAGAATAATGTTTTCCATCCCTCTTCGATATTAAAATGTATTTCCCTTTTGCCCTGCAGCAGTGTAGCGGTGAACCTGAGGCTGTTGGTCTATAGATATGGCATGAAGAAATCTGGTGACGCAGCGAAGTGGAACACAATGTTCAATAAGTACAAAGAGACTACTCTGGCTCAGGAGAAGGACAAGCTGCTGTATGGACTGGCCTCTGTGGAGAGCGTGGAACTCCTTTACAAGTAATCATACACAGAGTTTACATGATACTATTAAAGAAGTGTTGTTGCATCGCCTGGGTTAGACTGGGTTTGTACAGCCATGTTGGAAATATTTAAATGTTGGTGTACTATAACAATGTGAACATTTCCAGTTACCGTAGAAAGAAACTGTTTATAGCGATAACCTTTGTCCTGTCCCCCAGGCTGCTGGAGGCCACTAAAGATGAGAGTGTGGTCAGGAGTCAGGATCTCTTCACTGTGGTGAGATACGTGTCCCTCAACCCACTGGGGCAGGACATGGCCTGGGAGTGGACCACGCTCAACTGGGACTACCTGGTCAACAGGTGAGGGCAACAAGGTCTATGACCTGACAAACAGAGAGAGACAGTAACACACTATCAAGCAAGCAACATAAACTACATTTTAAGATGCATGAAGTATTCTTTGGTTAATTGAATTGAAGAAGTCTGGGAGGATAAGTCTGGAGCTTGACAGATAATGGTGCAAATGTAGAAGCAATATGTCTTAGGTGCTTGCCCCACGAGGACGCATACGGCCGTTTGCGTAACTGTTTAGTGTCATATAGACCGTTTTGCCACACTAGGACGACCGAATATGACAGTAAACAACTGCGGTAACGATAACGTGTCCCCAAGGTGGACTAGCACGGCATACGCTCTGGGGGGTCCAACGGCTCCGTGTGTAGGACCTATACGATCATTTTGTGATAATGATGACGCAATAGCCCTGCCTCCCCCCACCTCCGCTGCTCACCGTCAAAGTAAACTGCACACTGAATTCAGATTATTTATCTTTCTCTCGATATAGACATCAACGCGAGTGGAGTCTAATCTGGCAAGACGTTTTTTGTGTTTTGTGAGCAAAACACACAGGAGCTGCGTGGAGCTGCGTAGAGCTGCGTAGAGCTGCGTGTCTCCGCGTGTCTCCGCGTGTCTCTGTCTGTCTATATTGCGTGTGGACGGAAGCTTTTTTGCGATTGCGTTAATCCTATGCGTTTTGCCGTATGCGTCCTCGTGGGGCAAGCACCTTAGATGACGAGCGATCGGGAACTACCTAGGGGTGTCAAACTCAATTTCATCGCAGGCCACATTAGCATTATGGTTGCACTCAAGGGGCCAGTTGTAACTTGAAGACTATATAAATATACATATATAAATATATAATATATGTAAAATAATGTATTATATTACAGTATTGACTAACATTGGGTTATTATCAGTTCAGGTAATAACTTAAGTACGTATGAAAAAAGAAGTCTAGGGCAAATCATTTAAAGCAAATATTCAACAATTATACCACTTGTATTGAATATTATAGTCTTCGCAAGCTCTTGCGGGCCACATAAATTGAGGTTGCGGGCTGGATATGGCCCGCTGGCCTTGAGTTTGACGACCCTTGACCTATGCGGACATAATGGCTGGAATAGTTTTCTGAAGATATGTCCGAAATACTTTCCTTTTAAATGCTCTTGATACCAGAATCAAGCGGCCACACGATCCTGATGTAGTTTGTTTATAGCCAAACGCTCGCAATCTACTTCTGGTGATTACGCTTCAACCAGAGTGATGTTAATATTTGGAGATTATCATGCTGAACAAAACGTGCAAATATCATTGATGTTGGTTTGGAAATTGGTGGAGAGTCTCCGGGAAAGAAGGGAAAGTCTGAGGGTATCTGGTGGATGGTTGAAAAATGGCAATGAAGGGACCTGAGTAATATAAAAGGGAATATTGCTGGAGAGAAAACACTTGGTTTTTAATGTGATTTGCTGATCAGGGTCATGCATTTTCTTTCTCTACAGGTACACCATCAATGACAGGAACCTTGGTCGCCTTCTGGGTCGAATCACCACCAGCTACAACACTGAGCTGCAGCTGTGGAAGGTTGGTACTGTCCTTTTGTGCAAATATCTACGACTTTGGTTCATTAAATGCTGGTGTCTTTGTTAGACTGTTGTTTATATGTTTGGTTTCAGGTTTCCCTTTTTTTATTTTGCTGCTGTAGTGCAGGTCGTAAACGTGTCTTCCCAGTAACTTACTAAATCGCTTCTTTAATAAATGCTCCCAGTAGGCCTGAAAAGGGCTATGAAGATTGTTATGAGCCAGTTTTACTGCAGAAAAATGTATCACAAGATCAATATATAATTTTACCCTGGTGATAACTTAGCTTAGAGTTTTATTTACTGATGCCTCTTAAGGGAAAAAGTGGATCTTTTAGTGTTTGAGGCAAAGAAAGTTGAGTCGTTTTCAGACTTGAAACATATTTCTCTCTGCCGGTTCCATAGATGGAGCATTTCTTCGTCAAAACACCGGATGCTGGTGCCGGGGCGATGCCCCGGCAGCAGGCGCTGGAGACAGTGAGGAACAACATCGAGTGGATCAGTACCAATGAGGAAGAGATCAGCGCGTGGCTGCAGAATAACGCCCTCTAAAGCTGCATCAGTGTTAAACCCTGCAGGGATAACTGTACAAACATATGGCCTTTACCATTCACTGCACACAGGGCCAGGCTTGGTTAGGTTAGTGTTCTTTTGAAGGGCCAAAAACAGGGCTGCTGATCTGAATTAACATTGAAAAACCAAATCCAAACAGATATTCACTTTCTAACACATTGGCGTCTTACACTTATCTGATTTCCAACGTTCCAAGTGTCCGTTCCCAAGTACCATTTGGCTAATTGCCGAATCTAAAACTTCCCCTTCACTGCTATCATCAATATTAAAGCATTCTCATTCCATTGTTCTCCCATCATGTGGCCGCCCAGTTTTCTTTTATTGCAGCCTTTTCCCTCTGTAGTTCTACTAGCTTTGTCCTTTTTGATTTGTTCCTGATCTTGTGGTCATCACACAGAGGATAATAATACAGCCTTTTCTCTGCAGAGTGCAGCCATGATCTTCAGACCCACATATAAAATATGATGATGAATTCTGCCTTAGTACACACCATACTGCATTTGTGTGTGTTTGTGTATTTGTGAGCAGAAATGGAGATAAAGAGTTGAACGAATAAATGTTTACTACAATGCTTCTTTCATTATTTAATGTTGGTGGGATGGAAAATGTTCGTATAGTGAGTACAATTTTGAGTCTTTTATAGAATCTATGTATTTTTACATTAACTTTATGCATACAAAACCACACCAATAATGCACCAACAATGCATGAGAAAAGCATCATTCTGAGAGTGTGTAAGAGGCTTTAGATCAGGGTCAGCCCTTGGCATAGGCAGTATAGGCGAATGCTAAGGGCACATTAACCCATCGGGGGCGCCGAAAATTGGGCAGGAAAAAAAAAAGTTAGAAATTAAAATATATATTTTTTAAATTTCATAACAACACAATTTCCCGATTATCTTGTGTCCATGTCTTTCTGTTTTGGTGGTCATGCCACAACCGTGCATGAGTCATAGTGAGTGTCTGCATTTTCGGGGATAGGGGCCGCCAGCTAAAATCTTGCCTAGGGCAGCAAATTGGCCTTTCCAAGCACAGGATGTGATAATGTCCACCAGTTGAAGAATGCAATCCATACACAGAAAGCATTTTATTGTCAGATAGTTATTGAAGTATACCAAGAATCGGAATGTACACAGTAAACACCACAGATAAGATTATTAAGAGAGAAGAACTGACATTGAATCATGTCACTACATCATAGCAGTCTTCTCAACATGGTTTTAAGAATACAATAAGGGTCTGATGGAATTTCACCTTACTGGGTCAGAGTTTGTTGGGAGGTTGTCATGGGAACCTGAGTATTGATGGTGATTCGCTGCCTGGTTTGACATCGGACCATTCCTATGATGGCTCTTCTGAACCTGCAGGAAAAGATCATCCACTCACTATTACAGCCAAATACACTACGACATTAAAGTAACCCCATAACAATAATAATAAATAAAACAACAAACAAACAATTCATAAAAGATAAGAGGGTCAAAGGTCAGATGTCAGAGTGACAGGTGCCACTGCAAAGGGATTTGGAGGCGGGACTAAGGTTTATGAGGGTCATAAATAGGGATGGGTATCGAGAACTGGTACTAAGTCGATACCGGTACCTGATTGGACGGTATCGGTATACCGTTAAGCCGCTGGACAAACTGTGCTGCTATCGGTATATGTGTTACGTCTACTTCCTTAGTTTAACTTTAAACCATTCTGGTTGGTTGGGAACCCTCATCCCGTGTGATGTATCCGGTTTGAGACCCCTCTGATTGGCCACTGTAAATGCGACTCGTCATCTCTCTCAACAGCGCTCTTATTATTGTTGTGAGACTCCCGCAGGCATGGCGGACAGAGCGAAGCGATCGAAGGTCTGGGTGCACTTTAAAAAATGTAGTGGCGATAGTGCAAGGTGCAATCTATGTACTCAATTAGTTGCTTGTAAAGGGGGTAACACAAGCAACTTAATGAAGCATTTGCAAACGAGACACTCATTGAATCTACGGTGCAGCATATTTGACAGCCTAAACAATGTGGTTGCTAGCGATACTGCTAATAGTGCTGCTCACTATTAGAAACGTTGCTATCAGAAACAATGCCCGACTGTTTTGGACGTAATATGGTCGGTGTTTACATTAGCATCGCTAACACTCAGAGCTAACCTGTACTTGAGAGAGCATGTGTTAGGGGTGGGCGGATTGATCCCAAAATATCGATACTTACGATATTACGTTATTTCAGGGTTGGGGAAAAATAGGACCCAAATGCAGATTGAGGGGGGAAGCAGGTTTCAAAATGAAATAAAAGGGGAGCTTTATTTACAAAAGCTGAAAAAACAAGAATCCGTGAACAGGTACTGAGGTAGCATCCAAACAAAAAGTGACTGTGACCAACATGAAGGGAGATATGAACGACAAATAAT
>NW_011370674.1:0-4052 GCF_000735185.1 Notothenia coriiceps
AATCCTCACTTTAATCTCAGAATTCTGACTTTTTTCTCAGAACAGAAGATATAGACCGTGTTTCGTGTCCCTCTAATAGCCAGCGGTGGCAAAGTGGATCTCCCTTTTGAGAAACATGAAATCTAACGCAGTGACAATCTGCTGTCCCACACACTCCATCAGAGAGCTTTATTTTTAGGCGCCTTAAATGGAGTGAAAAGATTGAGAAGCAGCACTAAAGGTGGAGGAGGACGCGGTGCAAGCATCAGTCCCTAATGGCTCTAATGTAGTATTTCAGAGAGGCCGAGGCCCCCGGGGGCCCGCTGGGGGGAAACACTCAGGAACTGGGAACGCAACAACCCAATGGCTTCAATATCATTGGTCCACTCTGCTAACGGAGGCATTCTGCAGGATAACAGCAGTGGCCAGAGGTATCAGTACTTTACTCCACTACTTCACACATTTTTACTTTGACTTCTTACATGTTGAACCCAAATACCTGTACTTTCTACTTCTTACATGTTGAACCCAAATACCTGTACTTTCTACTTCTTACATGTTGAACTCAAATACCTGTACTTTCTACTTCTTACATGTTGAACACAAATACCTGTACTTTCTACTTCTTACATGTTGAACCCAAATACCTGTACTTTCTACTTCTTACATGTTGAACACAAATACCTGTACTTTCTACTTCTCACATTTTCCAAACAGGCTGGTTCCTTTAGTCTGAATGTGTGTTTGGTGGCGTGATCATTATTATTTAGAGTCATTGCGTGCCTATTGATTTGAACACGATCCGTGTATCCATCATTTCCTGGTCTTCTCTAAAGAAGAGGGACCAATGAAAACGTTGTCATGTTGCCGTTGTTCAGCATGGAAACATTCATTAGCTAACAATGACATTATTGTTCTATTAATATAAAGGGAGGTCAGGTACTCTTTAAAACAGCTGCTAGTTATGGGTACATTTCAAAGCCTCTTTACTTTTACTCGAGTAAAGAAGTTTAGTCAGTACTTCTACTTTCACCAGAGTATTTTAAACACGAGTATCTGTACTTCTACTTGAGTAAAGGATGTGTGTACTTTTGCCATCTCTGCTCAGTAGCAACCACACGATGCACACTTCCTATATCTGCTTGTCTAAATGTGTTTCTCTCTGTGTTTCCCAGACATCGATGAGTGTGACAGACAGCCGTGTGGTAACGGCACCTGTAAGAACACGGTGGGCTCCTACAACTGCCTCTGCTTCCCCGGCTTCGAGCTCACGCACAACAACGACTGCATGGGTACGGATCATTCACCAGGGAACACAAGATACTTACAAAGTCCTAAAATGCATCTAAAACTAAGGCCGTAATTGGATTTGAAATACAATGGCTGTGCAAGTCATTTAACCGAAACCTTCTCTGTAGTTGTATTACATTTGGGAAACACCTAAATCAGACTTTGTTTTGACTCTTCAGTTTTAGAAAGAAACGTATACACTAGCCAATGTTTTCAGGATGTATTGCTCCTGTAAACCTCTAATACTGTTTCTAAAGGAGGTCAGAATTCAGATGCCTAACCTTTGACATGTTTATCCTCCAGACATCGACGAGTGCAGCGCTCTGCAGGGCCAGGTGTGCAGGAACGGGCAGTGCATCAACGGGATGGGGTCCTTCCAGTGTCTCTGCCACGAGGGCTACGAGAACACTCCGGACGGGAAGAACTGTGTCGGTAAGTCAGGCATTAAATAGACAAGATAAATAAGAGCAGGGCGGAGTATTTATACGTTTTTCTTTACAGCTTCAACACTTATTACGATCAATTATTTGTTGATTGAAAGAAGATTTTGCCAACTGTTTGAAAATTGCTCAATCGTTTAAATAATTGTTCATGCAGAAATGTAGTAGGTGTTGGTTTCAGCCCCTCACCGATGGGGCCCCTTGTCCATTTTATATCATTTTAAGTCATTTTGAAGTTAGAATCTTTCAATTTTTGAGCGAACAACACTCGCCTTTGGACTTTGTTTCCATACAGTAATTAACAACAGTTTATAGACCAATCGATTCAAGCAATGAAGGAATGTTATCGTTAGTTGCATCCCAAGATTTCCTTCAGTACCGTTTGTCTTCAGTACAGAGACTTAAACACATATTCTTCTCAAATGTGTCCACAGATATCAATGAGTGTGTGAGCCTCCCCGGCACCTGCTCTCCAGGAACTTGTCAGAACCTGGACGGATCTTTCAGATGTATCTGTCCTCCTGGCTACGAGGTGCAGAACGACCAGTGTATAGGTAAGTTACACACACAGGCACACACACACACACACACACACACACACACACACACACACACACACACACACACACACACACACACACACACACACACATAGAGGGATATACCCACTTCAGCTCAGACTAAATGCTCCCATCAGCATCCCAGTACAACCCAGCCATCTGCTCTAAAAACACCTCCACCCTCTCCCCACCTCTCTTAATCCTCCCCTCCTCTTCTCGCTCTCTGCTCAGATATCAACGAGTGTGAGGTGGAGCCCAACATCTGCCAGTTTGGCGCCTGCACCAACACCCCCGGCAGCTTCCACTGCACCTGCCAGCCGGGCTTCGTCCTCTCGGAGAACAAGCGGCGCTGCTACGGTGAGAGAACATCTGGAATAAATGTGTTGTCTCACTTGTATCCCTGATACTGTGGTGATGTTGTCTTTGAGTGTCCCGTGAATAACCAACCAATTACCGTCCATCTCTTTCCTCATGGCAGACACCAGAGAGAGCTTCTGTTTCACTTCATTTGAGGCGGGGAAGTGCTCCGTCCCCAAAGCTCTGAACACCACCAAGGCTAAGTGCTGCTGCAGCAAGATGCCCGGAGAGGGCTGGGGGCTGCCCTGCGAGCTGTGCCCCCGAGAGAGCGAAGGTGTGTGAGACACAGACACACACACACACACACACACACACACACACACACACACACACACACACACACACACACACACACACACACACACACACACATACAGATCTTTTACCACCTACAGTAGTTTTTGAATAACTTCACAAATCCACATATTTATACATAAACAGTTTTTTTTCTACTCTACAGTATTTAATTTCACAATTTGTTTTATCTTATTCTATTTTATATGTATATATATTATTATTTCTTGATCTTACTTGCATTATTATGTATTTATTTCTTTTTTATGTCTTAAATATATGGCATTTTGCATCGTTAGAGGAGCCTGGGATTACAATTTTCACTAAAAACAAACATTTGCTAAATAATAATGTGTACCTTTTTTTCTATGTGTCTGTAGCAGCTTTTGACACACTCTGTCCTTTCGGGCACGGCGCCCTGCCTGGACTCGGCGATACTCGTGAAGGTGAGTGCCGTAACACAAATCTACTCCAGTAGACGATTGTGGAGGTTTTGTTAAAACGTTTTTTTCTCTTGCTCTCTTTAGACATGAACGAGTGTCTGGACAACCCGGGCATCTGTCAGAACGGGATCTGCATCAACACAGACGGCTCGTTCCGCTGCGAGTGTCCCTTCGGTTTCAACCTGGATTACACCGGGGTCAACTGTATTGGTAGGATGGTTTCTATGAATAACACTGAGATCATAGAAGTAGAGCTGAGTACTTTGAGTTATTGTCTTTTGTTAAGGGACTTTAATGCCATGTCACAGAATATATGACCAAAAGGTAGGATGTTATTTTTTAACACCAGTAACTAGAGGTGTTGCCTTGAGTCACACTTACCTAATGACTGATTTGACTTTGACTTCAGCCTCTTGATTAGAATACTTGATACCAAGTTTAAAGTAAAAAGAGTGCCACAGATCGATGAATTTCCCTTTATTTTAACCAACTTTAACAACTTGAATTCCCAGCAAGTCAACACTTAATTCCCCAGATACATTGTCATCAACGTTTCAAGTAGGCAGAATATGCAGGTTGAAAATGGCATTGCATTTGTTAAAGCCCCTGTCACACTGTCCCGAAATTGACACCCGATGGATACATGATAAAGGAAATGTTCAAATTCGGCTCTGATCGTAAAAACATCG
>NW_011370675.1:0-6857 GCF_000735185.1 Notothenia coriiceps
AGTCATGTTGGAGTCATGTTGTAGTCATGTTGGAGTCATGTTGTAGTCATGTTGGAGTCATGTTGGAGTCATGTTGTAGTCATGTTGTAGTCATGTTGGAGTCATGTTGTAGTCATGTTGGAGTCATGTTGGAGTCATGTTGTAGTCATGTTGGAGTCATGTTGGAGTCATGTTGTAGTCATGTTGGAGTCATGTTGGAGTCATGTTGTAGTCATGTTGGAGTCATGTTGGAGTCATGTTGGAGTCATGTTGTAGTCATGTTGGTCATGTTGGAGTCATGTTGTAGTCATGTTGTAGTCATGTTGAGTCATGTTGAGTCATGTTGTAGTCATGTTGTAGTCATGTTGAGTCATGTTGTAGTCATGTTGTAGTCATGTTGTAGTCATGTTTGAGTCATGTTGTAGTCATGTTGTAGTCATGTTGTAGTCATGTTGTAGTCATGTTGTAGTCATGTTGTAGTCATGTTGTAGTCATGTTGAGTCATGTTGTAGTCATGTTGTAGTCATGTTGTAGTCATGTTTGAGTCATGTTGTAGTCATGTTGTAGTCATGTTGTAGTCATGTTTGAGTCATGTTGTAGTCATGTTGTAGTCATGTTCGAGTTATGTTGGAGTCATGTTTGAGTCATGTTGTAGTCATGTTTGAGTCATGTTTGAGTCATGTTTGAGTCATGTTGTAGTCATGTTGAGTCATGTTTGAGTCATGTTTGAGTCATGTTTGAGTCATGTTGTAGTCATGTTGTAGTCATGTTTGAGTCATGTTGAGTCATGTTGTAGTCATGTTCGAGTTATGTTGGAGTCATGTTTGAGTCATGTTGTAGTCATGTTTGAGTCATGTTTGAGTCATGTTTGAGTCATGTTTGAGTCATGTTGTAGTCATGTTGGAGTCATGTTGTAGTCATGTTGTAGTCATGTTGTAGTCATGTTGTAGTCATGTTTGAGTCATGTTTGAGTCATGTTGTAGTCATGTTGTAGTCATGTTTGAGTCATGTTTGAGTCATGTTTGAGTTATGTTTGAGTCAAGTTGGAGTCATGTTCGAGTCATGTTGGAGTCATGTTGTAGTCATGTTCGAGTTATGTTGGAGTCATGTTTGAGTTATGTTGGAGTCATGTTTGAGTCATGTTGGAGTCATGTTGGAGTCATGTTTGAGTCATGTTGGAGTCATGTTTGAGTCATGTTTGAGTCATGTTTGAGTCATGTTGGAGTCATGTTGGAGTTATGTTTGAGTTATGTTTGAGTTATGTTTGATTCATGTTTGAGTTATGTTTGATTCATGTTTGAGTCATGTTCGAGTCATGTTGGAGTCATGTTGGAGTCATGTTTGAGTCATGTTTGAGTCATGTTTGAGTCATGTTTGAGTCATGTTGGAGTCATGTTGGAGTCATGTTTGAGTCATGTTTGAGTCATGTTTGAGTCATGTTTGAGTCATGTTTGAGTCATGTTGGAGTCATGTTTGAGTCATGTTTGAGTCATGTTGGAGTCATGTTGGAGTCATGTTGGAGTTATGTTCGAGTCATGTTTGCCGTCCTACTATTATGTTTGTATTTTGAGCAAAACACATCATAGACATGTTTTTATATATTTGTATAAATCCGAGACCCATAATATATGACTAAAAATAGCGTGATAGGAGACCTTTAAAGTTAGGGTTAAATCTGTAAACCCCAGCTCGCTCTACACTATCTGTCGGCTGCTTCCAGAGCGTTAACTGATGCCGTGTTTTCAGGAGGAAATGTGATGACCGTGGCTGAGTGGCGCGACATCCCCGTGTCAAATGGATTAAAACCTGCAGCTTTCTTTTCAGCATCAGCACAAAACACCTCAGTTCGGTTTGGCAGCGTCCAGAGTTACCTGAGCAGCTGGTCGGGAGGTCGTGTTTGCTCTCACCGGAGATAAGGAGGCTGTGTCAAATCATTTATTGAGTTTGAATTGAAACTCTAAAAATATATAACATTCCCCAGGCGTCTTAATCCGTGTGTTTGTTTAATAAACAGCAAGTTGTTGAGGTCTCTGGGATGTTGAGGTCGAGGAGCCGGGTCAAGCCAGCAGCTGGTAATTATCAGCGTTTTAAGGATATTTAAACTGAGCCGGAGTTTAGGGGCTCCTTCCAGAGATGTAATGAGATACCTTATACCTCTATGACCCTCCATGAAATCATTGGATAATACAGCTCTACATGTAATCCTTATAAAAGCATTTGAGACTTTTATTGAATGTTATATTGCAAATAAAGTCTCTGTGTTTCTTACCAAATCTGTCTCTGCGACCTAAAAAACATGTTAGCATACATTTAGCCAGCGTTATTAAAGGACTTCTGAGAAACCAAATGCACGACACAAGGGATACATGCTGGTAGTTTATTTATGCATGATAGCATTTAGTTAGCTTAATATTAGCCATCTTACCTCTAACTGCAAACACCAGAGAAGCACCGACACCAGTAACAGTGATCACTTCTTCTCTCACTTCATAGAGATGTATTTTATTATCGTAACTTTATTAATTACGAAAGGAATACAGCAAACAGATGCTATATGTTGACTGCTGCAGCTGAGGCTAGACGCTATCCTCCAAAGATGGTCCCAGAAAGCACTGCAGTTACCATTTCAAGACATCGGGGACTCTGTAAAATGTTGCAGTGGTGAAGCGTGCCTCAAAATATTTACATTTTCTGTATTTTACTTCTCTTGTCTTGTCTAAACTCAAGCCTAAGACTGCAGATCATGTGTTTCGTTGTGTGTGTCTATGCAGATCATTTTGCATATTTCTTGACGTATCAGTCTAATATTCCAACCCAGTCCCACGGCATTTCGTGTTATAGTCACGAAATTAATCTATTGATTCGTGTTCACCAACACAATTTTCCCATTTTTTTCGTGTCACAGAGAACGATTTTAAAAGCAATGTATTTGTATTGGTAGTCTGTTTTGTGCCTGTACCAAATAATAACAAATAAGAAGGAAAAATATATTTTAAAAATACAGATGTCAGTATTCTGAGGCTCTGAGCCATCTCTCTTTTCCTCACGGACGGCAAAAAAAAGTCAGACATTATACAATTTAAAATAAAAACAATAATCGTGGCTTGATATTGAGTAAGAAAATGTTTTATGAACCACACAGCTTTCGGTCTGACGGTATCCTCGATGACCTCTTGTGGTTGCAGTGATTTGAATATCAAACTATTTTGTTGACTGTTTTAGGCCATCACTAACTGCGTACTCCTAACTCTTCTAAAACAGCCGATCTGCTACTGCTTCACTAGCCATATGCATTTTCTCAAATACAGTATGCTAGGCTTAAAACAGCTACATTGCAAGCCACATTTTGGCCTTTCTTGTGGCTCAAAAACTGAAATCCACAGAAAAGTTGGCTCTCTGTTTTTACCTGTATCCTCTGCAGAGTAATTCCACACCCCATATGTTATGATCCAGCAAAGTAAGGCAGGATTTGAGAGGATACATCCCAGTTTACCCGGTCCTTTTGAAGCCTGGAGGGGAGCTAAGTGGTCTGAAGTGAACCTTTCTAGTTTGTTTCTTCTCTTGTGTTTTGTTCTTTACTTTGTGCCTTGCCAATTAGATTACCATCATCATTATCAGAACAACCTCTCGTCAGATCTTTTAATATGAAATACAAAATGAGAAAATGCGAGGAATGTCCCTGAGAAGTCTGGCATGAAGCCTCCTTGGTTTGAACCCCGCTGAACAGTAGCTCCATTATCCCAGAGATTCAGAACGGGTCGTGTCTTTGCTTGAGTGGTTGTCTGGCAGGCGAGGTGCACGCTGAGGACACACCTGCACCTGAACCCTCCTCACAGCTGTGTCCGAGCCCCAGGCGGTCACATATCACCCACACAGAACCATAGCTTTGATTTACCGAGACGCACTCAGGGTCCAGACACGAGGCAATTGATGGACGTTTAAACGGATCACTTTGGGAGTTGGAAACCCAGACCCCGTTCACAGCTGGTTTTAACACGAAGCAATATAAAGGGATTGGATCAAGTGAACATCCACAATAACAGGTGCACAGATCAGATATTTCAGAGGAATCTGCCCATTATATTAAAGAGTAATGGCTTGGTTCTATAATAAATCAGAAAAAGTTAGTTTCTCTTGAAATCCAGGACAAAGGTCTTGGTTTATCTGCCAGAAGCATTCCCTTTTAAATACAATATTAAAGACATCTGTGCCTCGTATTTCCCTCATCCTTTTAGCAGTCTGGACTCTTGATGTTCTCTTGAGTAAGACATCTCTCTGTTGTTGGAACCTTACCTAACATGTTTGTCTTATTTTAACAATGTGATCACATGACACTAACAGTTATGAGACGAATAACTCTGAGACAGAGACAGTTTATAATCCCCCAAACAACACAACGCAACTCTTATTTTTTCTGTCTTTGTTCCAGCGTTGATTTTCAGCTTTTTCTTTTGGTCAACTATTTTAATGAATCCATTTTTTTTTATTGTCCATTTGTCATCAACTTTAATCTGTTCTGTTGCCAACATTTTTCTTTGTCATCATATTTTTTCTCCTTTTGGCACCAAATATTTTGGTCAACTTGACCAATCACCAGAGGTAAAATAGCTGCTATCATATCAGAAGGAGTCATGTGATCACATTGGTCAAATAAGCTCATAAAACATTTTAGGGACAGAGACAGTTGTGTGCGTCACTTTTTGGTGTCCCCTGGTTTCCGTTGTTAGCCTCTGCAGACCATTTACATGCACTAAGTAACACCTATAACACACCACAGGAGAGGGTACAGCACAGAAAGCAGAATAAGGCCTCTTTCTCGTTCGAAACATTTCAATGTGAGCACACGAGGTAAGGATTGAATAGAAATTCCAAATGGAGAAATCAGTAAGATGATTCATATCTAAATCTCTAGGAAGCTGCAGCTAGGAGCTTTGTCTCTTGAGATGTATTAATGTACATTTCCAACCAGACACAAACTTTACTTAAAGATTTACTGACGGGAGGACAGTGGGGAGTTTCGTGCAGAACAAAGGACAGAGACAGAAATGACTTAATGTACTCTGGGCCACAAGGTCTCCATCAGGGCAGAATAACAGCACACACACACACACACACACACACACACACACACACACACACACACACACACACACACACACACACACACACACACACACACACACACACACACACACACACACACACACACACACACACACACACACACACACACACACACACACACACACACACACACACACACACACACACACACACACACCATAAAGCCCACAGACAGCCTTTGATCACTCTGGGAATGTGTGGGCGTCTGCAGGGAGATCAGAAACCCCTCTGCTCACCGTATGAGGGTTGGTCTATTCTTTAGCTGTTGCATCAGCTCAAATCTCCAGGAAGCTGATATTTGTCCATGGCGCTCACGTATTACCACTTGAGTCCCAGGACTGGCGCCTCGTTCACACCTGGCTTTAACTTTAGACTCGGGAAAATGGATCTAAATATAGTAAATGATCCCTGGAGTATCCGGTGACTACGTGTGAACAAATCACGCTCTCTCTCTGCAGGAAACACATCCTTTCTGTTGCCCTGACCGACTGCACTGCAGGTGTTTAAGGATTATTGCTTAATGCCAAAAAGAACAATCATCTGGGATAGTTTGACCATTTGTGTGTTGCAAGTTGTCCTGGATTATAAGGAGGCCGGCGGGTGCAAACGCACTCTAACGGCCCCAAACTCTTCCATCAGGAGAAACGCGCTGCAGCTTCAGGAAGTCAACTTTAATGTACATCTCTCTGTTTGTACAGACAGAGAGATCCAAATAACCTTTCCAACAATCCTGAATACAAAATACAATAATTCAAAATACAAATATGTATACAAATATATATAAAATATGTATATCCTATATATATACAACCAACAGACACATTTACACATATGCACACATTAATAAAAACACAACATCAATATATACAAAAAACAGTCACTTCAATTTCTTTGGGAATGTGCATGGTGCAAGACTGTCCATAGCAGCGTAAAAAGAAAGGATGCAGATATGAAAACCCAAAGGTTCCACATGAAGAAACATCTCCAGCAACAACACATGCAGCGTTTAGAGAACGTTCAGCAGCTTGAGGAGACATGCAGCGTTTAGAGAACGTTCAGCAGCGTTTAGAGAACATTCAGCAGCGTTTAGAGAACATTCAGCAGCTTGAGGAGACATGCAGCGTTTAGAGAACATTCAGCAGCTTGAGGAGACATGCAGCGTTTAGAGAACATTCAGCAGCTTGAGGAGACATGCAGCGTTTAGAGAACATTCAGCAGCTTGAGGAGACATGCAGCGTTTAGAGAACATTCAGCAGCGTTTAGAGAACGTTCAGCAGCTTGAGGAGACATGGCAACGTTTAGAGAACATTCAGCAGCGTTTAGAGAACATTCAGCAGCTTGAGGAGACATGCAGCGTTTAGAGAACATTCAGCAGCTTGAGGAGACATGCAGCGTTTAGAGAACATTCAGCAGCTTGAGGAGACATGCAGCGTTTAGAGAACATTCAGCAGCTTGAGGAGACATGCAGCGTTTAGAGAACATTCAGCAGCTTGAGGAGACATGCAGCGTTTAGAGGACATTCAGCAGCTTGAGGAGACATGCAGCGTTTAGAGAACATTCAGCAGCTTGAGGAGACATGCAGCGTTTAGAGAACATTCAGCAGCTTGAGGAGACATGCAGTGTTTAGAGAACATTCAGCGCGGAGCAGCAGGACTTGAGGAGACATGCAGCGTTTAGAGAACATTCAGCACTTGAGGAGACATGCAGCGTTTAGAGAACATTCAGCAGCTTGAGGAGACATGCAGCGTTTAGAG
>NW_011370675.1:7128-7359 GCF_000735185.1 Notothenia coriiceps
AAACCAAACGCTGCAAACACAAAACGGTCAAAGACGGACCAACTGAAGTCCTTTCTGTCTCCTTTGTTCTGCACTGCACTCCCCCACCGTCCTCCCGTCTGAATATTTGTCCCGTAAATCTTTTTATTCTTTTTAAATAAAGGTTGTGTCTGGTTAGAATTGTCTAATAATACAACTCAAGAGACAGAGCTCCGAGCTGCAGCTTCAATGAAGATTTAGAAATAAATCTTC
>NW_011370675.1:7541-11990 GCF_000735185.1 Notothenia coriiceps
ACCTGCCTGAAACGCCTCAATTGGACTTTGTTTACTTCCTGACATCACTATGAAACACTCGCTAGCGCTCCAACACATTGTACGTGATGGTGAGGTTAAGGGGCGGGACATCTCTAAGCTGGTTGACCAATCACAACAGAGCCTGCCAGCTAACCAATAAGAGCACACTGGGCTCTGGTTTCAGACGGAGGGTGAAAAGAGTCCATATTTAATCACATTGGTGCTTTGAGCTACATGCTAACATCAGCATGCTAAAATGCGCACAATGACAATGCTAACATGCTAATGATTAGAAGGTTTAAAGTTCTGCAGGGATTTTGGTCATAGAAAAAAGTGTTGGATGCTTTCTTTCCTTAAATATAAATGTCTGGAAGGAGGGTCCTCTGGTGCAGCTAACCGAACTGCAGTGGGAATAGCATTTTTAAAGAATCCTGAAAATAAATCTGACTCATAGAGCAGTGTCTGACACCTACCAAACAATTGTAAAAGCACAGCGTAATGAAAACTGTGAAAATACCTTCTTATATTGTTCTCTGCCGGAACACGACCTAGTGAGCTTCTGCTCTAAACGTATTTCTTACTATTTACTATTTATATTTCGTATAAAGAAAAAGCGAACCTTCTATTTTTGTTTTCTAGCCTCTACATTCGCCATTACGAGCCCCACGGTGGAGGAGGGCCCCCTGGTGCAGCTCTCCCACACGGCCCACCGGAGAGTGAAGCGCTGCTCCTGCGAGAACCAGAAAGACAAGGAGTGTATTTTCTTCTGCCACATCGGTATCGTGTGGGTCAACACGCCGGGGTGAGTGTGTTTTCACAGTAACGAGACTCTGCAGCTTAACGAGATGATAAAACAAACCCGAGATAAGAAAGCCATCATTAATCCCAGGATTTCCCCGCCGCAGTAGCTGGGAGTTTTCTGAGGGAGGACAGAGAGCGTTCACTCCAACTAAGATAAACTTTCAGTGCGTAGAATAACAATCTGTCATCTGTATTCTGGAGGATAAGAAACACTGATATACTCCAATCATTTATCGATTATCTGGATATTAAAGTCACTCAATTTAACGCTGCTGATTTTTCCTTTTGCTTGAATCCAAACTAACACGTTAAGCATGAAAAATGTGTTACTTACGTCCAAAATGTCTCCGTAAAGCATGTTCTCGCTTAGTTTGGTGCCAATATATTAATTCAACAAATACTCCCCTTTCACTGCATAACGTTTGGACTGAAATATCTACGTGGAAACCTCTAATGATGAGAGGAGCCAAGGAAGAAGTCTTGTGTCGTAAAATATTGATACAACATGATTTTTAACGATAACGAGACCGATGTTGGTGCACCGAATGAAACCAAGAGTTAACTTGGACGTATTTTAACTGATGTACGTAACTTACCTTACACAAGAGACTTTTAAAAACCTAAAACCTTTTACTAAATAGCTTAGAAGTAGTTTGTCAATTACACCTTTGAAAATATACAGGTAACTGGTGCCATCAAACGCTCACGTATGTTAATCTGAGACTTATTGGGAAACAAGCGTAGAAAGTAAACGAGGTCAACCACACATACTGTACGTCAACATATTGGTTTTTGCCCGTTGTTGGCATTGTGTTTTTTGTCTCTAAACATGCAACACATCCTCACTCCCAGGTCGGCCTATGTTGACGTTATGTCAAGGTCTCCTGTGTCGGCTTTTTCCAGCGCAAAGGGGGGGGGGGCGGCCCTAAGCGTACATTTTCAACTTTCGGGATGTCCATAGGCTTCTATAGAGCTCCCTAAACTTATGTTGTAGACGACTTGAGATCGCGAGCGAATGCTCTCTGCAGATCCATTCTCACAGCGTTTATCAACCTCTTACTCCATATCAAGCCACACTTATTGTTTTTACTTCTTTATTTTAATTGAATAATGAAGGACTTTTGTTGCCGTCAGTTATGGGGAGAGTAGGGGCTCAGAATACTGCGCAGGAAACACATTGGCTTTTGGCCGTAAACGTGTTTCTGACCTTAGTCATCCTGGTTTCTGGCATCAACAGGTTGTTTTTGGCAGTAAACAAGTTGGTATTTGGCCAATGCTGTCTTGGTTTTCATACGTCAACATATTGGTTTTTACCTGTTAACATGATTGTTGTTGGTATTGTGGTTTTAGACCTTAGTCATCTTCTTTTTGGCATTAACATCCTGTTTTGGGCAGTAAATAAGTTGGCTTTTGGCCAATACTGTGTTGCTTTCATCAACATGTACGTTTTTCACATGAGTCATCCTGTTTCTTTGCTCTCGACTCGTTGTTTTTGGCCCTCAGGATTAGGATTTTTGGTTGTCACCATCTTGGTTTCCACGCGACCAGCAGTGACACGAAACCTTGGAGCTATGTACAACTGACCAAATATGTTTGGGTCACCAAAATGTTTAAATTAACATTCATGAAATGAAAACTCACAAATCTGTATTTTCAGTCCTGCCTTTAAACCATGTAGTCTAAAAGTGGTTGTATCGTTGTGTGAGCCGCACCGCTCAACATCTCTAGATGTTTATTCCCATTCAAACGTACAAATCTTAGCTGCTTGAATTAAACATAACTTCTGATGTTCGGAATATATCAAACTATAATCCTTGAGTTTAATTAAATATATTTTGGCCCGCACGATGAAAGACTTTATAACCGACTAAAGATGAACTCACATCCCTCTTTATATTAATCACAGGGACCACATAATTCATCTCTGCCTCATTGCATCTGCACAGACATTTTATTAGTTTCATTTCCTTCTCCAGCTGCTTATATTTTTAGACTCTCTTCACAATTGGTAACAATTAACTTCATTTTTGTTCAGTATGCACAAGCAATGAGTGAGCCGTTAGATGTGGAGCAGCTAATGAGAAGGAGCACCTTTCCTAACGAAGGGTAATTCCTGCCATGTTTCCTCTGCTGCTCTTAAATAGACTCTTTAACTCTTTAACAGAAACCACGAGGACACCACAGAGAGCCTGAAATCACAAGTTAACTCCTTACCTTCCCGTCAAACTCTTGTGTTGAAACGAGGTGTGTTGCAGATTATAAAGTAAACATATAATGGTATATGTAGTATTTGTCATGTGTAACAAATACAACCCTTAATAAAAAACAAAATGATTAAAATGACTTTATTTCAGTTATACATTTGGATTTTTGTTGTTTCCAAAGTATTGGAAGTTATTTGACTAACCTTTGTGAGATTTATGTTTGAATATCCAGTTTCTTTCTACCGATTAGTCACATTTGAGATGAGTTATCTTGAGAGGAAGAAGTGAAACAGACATCCATTGAAGCTCTGGGTGAGATCGTTAGTCTAAACTTAGCGTTGTGGTTGAAGGCAATCTTCCTGTCTTCACCATGAAGACGCTTTAAAGACGCTGGCAGTTCCCACACTACATCCAAACCACTAACGTCTGTGCAGGACTTCCTGCTAAACTCCTTTTCTTTTACATATTGAATTATTTTTTATAGTGTATTTTTGTTTACAACACAGGAAGTGGATGTAGTCACCCATTGGTTTGTGGACACACAAAGCGGAGTCTAATCATCAGCAAAATGATGATAAGACTTCTTTAAGTTAATTATCTTTCGTAAAGTAAAAACAGACTGTGAAAGGAAACATTAAGTCGAGCAATCTAACAAAGCTAAGTGCAACTGAACGCTAAAGAAGACTTTTTAAGGCGGCCTTAGTGTTGGAATTAGCTTTCATGAAGTTACATTTCACTGGAGAACATTTTTTATTGTTGTAAAATAAAAAAATGTACAATGCTGTGGTAGCAACCTGTCAATCACAGGTAGCCCCGCCCTAAAGTATACGCTGCTTTATCGTCTGTTTCACTCTAAATGTGAGCATCATTTACCAAATGAACATCATGAAGAAGACTGGAAGCTAGAGATTGAGATCATAAACTCATCAGGAACATCTGAGGTAATAAAGAGAGAGAGAGAAGTAGGAACATTTCCTCATAGACTTCTCTACAATCTGAGGTAATAAAGAGAGAAGTAGGAACATTTCCTCATAGACTTCTATACAATCTGAGGTAATAAAGAGAGAGAGAGAGAAGTAGGAACATTTCCTCATAGACTTCTATACAACCTGAGGTAATAAAGAGAGAAGTAGGAACATTTCCTCATAGACTTCTATACAATCTGAGGTAATAAAGAGAGAGAGAAGTAGGAACATTTCCTCATAGACTTCTCTACAATCTGAGGTAATAAAGAGAGAGAGAAGTAGGAACATTTCCTCATAGACTTCTCTACAATCTGAGGTAATAAAGAGAGAGAGAAGTAGGAACATTTCCTCATAGACTTCTATACAATCTGAGGTAATAAAGAGAGAGAGAAGTAGGAACATTTCCTCATAGACTTCTATACAATCTGAGGTAATAAAGAGAGAGAGAGAAGTAGGAACATTTCCTCATAGACTTCTAT
>NW_011370676.1:0-2915 GCF_000735185.1 Notothenia coriiceps
TGTAGTGGCGTAGAACATGTGTTGGTAAATATGTTACTTTGTTACATTTGTTTGTTATCACCAAAAATGTGTTCCGTGAAAGTAAAGCAAGTTCATAATTAGATAGACATCGTGAGGTATTTATTTTCGGTACAGTTTATGTTGAAACCGTTAGAGAGAGTGGCACACTTGTTAGCCTGTTCCATTCTTCTTCGTTTTCCGAAGCCGTGGCTTGGAAGCATACTTGCTTCGTTTCTGAAGGAAGTGACTTGGAAGTACGCGACTACCAAGCCAGCATCCTCGCGATTGAGGTGTTTCTCAATGTCGAGGAAGGCTCCTGCAGAGACACTATTTCAAGCATGCTACGTCATTGAGTCCCACCGAAGGACTGTTCTAATGTCCAGGCTCCTTGGAATTCTACTGAGGCCGGCGTCCTTCTTTGCAGGACATTTTAAGACTTCACATGTGTATCCTCCGCGGTCTTAAAATCCCCACAATGCTTTGCGCACAGACCAATTTCCAAATATTTGGCGGAAATCGCGCTCCATGTAAGGCGGGGCCTCGCATATGACGCACACCTGCACACCTGTTAGCCTGTTAGCCTGTTAGCCTGTTCCACCATTCTTCGTTTTTCGAGGCTAGGAAGGATTCTTGCATCGCTTCTGAAGGACCTGATTCGGAGGGACTTGTCCTACCAAGGAAGCGTCCTCGACATTGAGAAACACCCACAGCTGATCTGAAACATCTCCAATCAAATCAGGGGAAAGGTGCCATTAAACTCAAGTGAATTGGGAAAAGAAAGAGTGAAAAATATCAGAAACAGAAATCCTTTTTTTGTCCGAGATCAGGGACATTTTTTTAAAGCAAAGCAAAAGTGCAGACAAAAGGCAAACATGAGATTAGTAGACCACCATATTAACAAAAGAGGCAAAGACAAGTTAATAAAATAAAAATAAATCAATAAAATAAGTAATATTAGTTGATGAAAACCGTTTTTCATCACATTTTTGTATTTATATTTATTTCTAAGTTTCTTACATTTATTTATTTATTACTGTTTGATTGTTTTAATTTATATTTTATTGGAATTCTGGTAAAAAAAATTACTTTGTTGCAATTTGAATACGCTGAATGTAGAGTATTCAAACCCCCACTCAAAAAAAGTACAGGAAGTACACATCCATGGTAGGTAAATAAGAAGTAGCATTTTGAAAAAGGAAGTTAACAAATACATGTAGTTACATAGCAGCCAGTAATATCATGAACAAATTAAAATGCTCATATTATATTATATTAGATAGTGTTTAATGCACATAGCAGTGTTAGAAGAAGAATTGGAACGGAGATTTAACAAAATGCAGAACTTTAAAACTCAGAAGCTGAAAGATATCCGAGATGATGAGTTCAATAAGAGTGAATATGTTAAAATGTGTTCAGTGGAAGGCACTGCGAAAGTGATTGGAAAGAGGAACCACAGAGACCTTTGTGCATAAAAGAGTCATGTTACAGCTTTACTTTGAGTGAAAACTAAAATCTGAATAAAAAAGGAAAGTTATTTTGTGTTAAACTTATGACACGTCAAAGATTGATAAGTGCTAAATGTCAGTCTGTTCCAGAGCCAAGTCTAGGTAATGTTGTGAAATCTGTCTAGCTGTGGAAATTGCGTGGGCAGACAAACAGAAGAAGAGCAGAAGATCAAGAACATTGTGTTATACTGTGCACACACACACACACACACACACACACACACACACACACACACACACACACACACACACACACACACACACACAACACACACACACACACACACACATACACACACACATACACGCACACATACCATGTATACATTACTTCAGGGGACATTACTTGACTTACATGCATTTCCTGGAGACTTATCCTAACCTTAACCATAACCAACACATGCCTAAACCTAACCATAACCCTAACTAAGTCTTCACCCTAAAATTAATGATTCCCCTCATGGGGGCCTCCATTTTGTCCCCATAAGGGAAGCCAGTCCCCACACGTGACTGTGTAAACATGTAGGTCCCCACAAGGATAGTAATGCTAGGCCACACACACACCACACACACACACACACACACACACACACACACACACACACACACACACACACACACACACACACACACACACACACACACACACCACACACTGAGCCGTCAAACAAAGATATTCATTCTGGCTTTCCCCCTACTCCAGAAATTCCTTCCCAGCATTCCAGAGGGCGTGGGTGGGGTCAGAGGTCACAACGACAGAAGAGATGATTTTAGCAGGAAGCCCTTTGATAAAACCCGCAGGCATGTTTGGACTCGATCTATACTTATGAGGGTCCAATGATGACTGCATTCCAGAGCCTTTCACTTTAACCTGAATCTGATTCTGATCTTCGCCCTCTGACCTGATCTTAAAAGAATAGTCGACCCACAAAATGACTATTTGTGCTTCAATTTCTCCCCTTTTTGTTCCCTTACTTGGTGGACAAAGAATACAACTGATATAACTCTAAGTGAAATGAAGTAAGTGGAGGCTGCTTTTGAATTTTGTTTGGCTTTTTTAGGTTTTTCCTTTCAGGTTTCTCTCACCCCCCTCGCCGAAATGCCTCCAATGGACTCCTTTGTTTTTCTCACAGTGACATCACTAACACTTGTGCTTCTATTGGCTAGCGCTCAAACACATTATACGTGATAGGCTAAGGGGAGGGACATCTCTAAGCTGTTGACCAATCATAACAGAGCCGGCCAGCAAACCAATCAGAGCAGACTGGGCTCTGGTTTCAGACAGAGGGTGAAAAGAGGAGCTGCAGCACAGGCAGTATGAGAAAAATGAAGAGCTTTTTGAACATTAAAGCATGGAGACATGTAGAGACACTACATACTATAATTAGCACAATATGTCCTCACAATAAC
>NW_011370677.1:0-4194 GCF_000735185.1 Notothenia coriiceps
ACGCTACATACTGATATACACCTGAACATCAGCAGGAGAGGACTCTTTAAAGTAGAGACACTACATACTGATATACACCTGAACATCAGCAGGAGAGGACTCTTTAAAGGGAAATTGGTAGAGAGATGGCTCCATGTAGCAACACCAACGCTCATGAGGCCTGAACATGTCCTCCCTGTTTCCTAACCTCATGCAAAGCAGTCAGTTCATCATTTTCATTGACGTTTGCTTTGGGGCAATCAGAGGATGTTGACACCTCACTACAGTGTGGTGTGGTTGTTCTGGGCTTGCGTACAAATCAATAAACACACATTGATTGTTAGCTATCCTATTACTCTAGCTATAAACGCTGCAGGTAGAGTTTTCACATGTTGTTGTGAAAAAACAACAGGATATGGTTAATTATTTGATGACAAAAAAAACTTCCTCTAAAGCCAGCATTGTCTTTATTTGCTGTGTGATTATTCCATCTGCTTTATTAATGTTTTGCTGTTTGGCAAAGGAGCAAACGGCTAATTTGATGTCTGAATGTAATTTGTGCAGAATTTGTTCCAGGAAATGATGGCTAGGCTTGCGTCCAAATGCAACATGTTTTTCATCAAACTGCGTGGTGGTGGTGATGCCTCAAATTGTCTGGCATTTGGAAACATGAGAGATTCCAAAATTAAGGGGGCGAGTGAATTTAAAACGACTCGAAGGACTGAAGGAAATCTGCAATTTATCACAGCGGGGTATCAACGCCACCAGGTAATTACAGCATTTACCTCGAGCTAAATATCTTGTAAAATAACCATTAATCTTTATCTTTTATTGACACTTGTCCTCGCTATACCTGTTTGGATCAGCCTCACACACGGAGCACTCTGTTTTAAATTAAGTGACTGCATAAATTACGACAATACACGGTGTAATGACTCAAGCTTCAGTACATTTTGTTTTGTTGCACCCTTTATATGAAAGCAAGGGAATTGCTAGGTCCACACACACACACACACACACACACACACACACACACACACACACACACACACACACACACACACACACACACACACACACACACACACACACACACACACCTCATTGCTCGCCTCCTACACACAGCATCATCTCGACAGTGGCTGCTCATCCCGCCGGCTCGTCAACGCTGGCCCAGATTCCATCAGATTATACAAATGACATCATCAGGGTGTTTGTTTTCCAGCTTGTGCATGCATGCTTGTATTTGGTCTATTGCTGCCCGTATCAGTTCGTCTCAGAGCTCTAAAAACTGATATTTTAACAGCATATAAAACACATGCAAAAACACTCTTGGCGTGTTTAGACACGGCATGCATGTCTGTCATCACAGGATGTGCTTCTGTGGTTCTGCGGTCGGCTGAGCTTTGTGTGCTCGCTCATATGCATCTCCAGTGACAACAATCATGTAGAAGTGAGCATGCAGGCAGAGCAAGGTCACGTGACTGGGTTCGGCTGCAGCCAAATGTTAGATGAAAAGAACATTAAATGAGTTTTTTCTTTATAATGTTTTGACTCGAATGGCATACAAAAGTGATCTGACAATTGTATTTTTAATATCTATTATTGAAAATGAATATACTTGGAGATACATTTGCCTCCAAGCCTCTTGAGTAGGCGGGCTGTTGAGAGTCTATGATTGACAGCTGAGCCTGCAGGAGTAAACAAACTTCTTGTTTTGTCAGCGCTGGTATTTAAGAATATGGATCACATCATTTAGAAAAGGTCCTGACATTTACCGTCATACTGAACGTTGTTAAGCTAATCAATGTGCAACTAGCTTACTAGCTTTGTAGCCACACTGAGGGTTGTTTAGTGGCTCAATCAGCAAGCTAAGGAGCATCTCTGTCCACGCTTATCCACACAAAGAAGACAGAAAGATATTAAAGAAAGTCTGTGGCTCTTTTTTGATTATGCTGCAGTCAGGGTGTCGGTTATCACGGTGGCTACAACGGCCCAAAACACTTGCAGAGGAAGAAACATCTTCACAAACTTGACAACATACGTGCAGCGTTTACTAAAAGCAGTGTGGAAACGAAACACTGCAAGAAGCTCAAAACACTATTCTTATCAGACAAGACACATGTGTCAAACTCAAGGCCCGGGGGCCAAATCAGGCCCTTGGTGGATTTAATTTCGGCCCTCAGGATAATTTCTAATTCCTATTAGAACTGGCCCTCCGGTATATTCCACGCTAACCTTCACTCCATCCTGAGGGTCTCCTCAGCTCAGAGCCTGACCCCAAACATTGATGACCTTGCACCCAAGATGAGATGCCAAGTATCTGAGCTAGCATCACAGAGCAGCACACTGAGTTTAATGGATGTTTCCTTCTGCACTTTCTCTCTCACGACAACAGGGCATGTTTGGTTTCTCTTTGAGGGAAATAGTTTTGTTGAAGCTGTTGTTGGCCTGTGGGAAAATGTAATCATAAGAAATGACTCTGGAAAAGCTGCAGATAGAGCCATAAGAAATGAATGAACTGATTATTTAATGTTTAATGTTTTTATAGGCAATCATTTAAGCTTTGTTAGTTCCAGGTTTAATATGTGCAATAAGTTCATTTCAATAAGTTCTGCAATAATCATTGAACCAGTCCGGCCCTCGACTAGAACCCATTTTTTAATTTTGGCCCACTGTGTGTTTGAGTTTGACCCCCCTGCTCTAAGACAACGTATCCTTTACTTTTAACAGAGAAGATATTTCTGTCGTTCACATTTCCTCCTGCTGCTATGAAGGCTTCTCTAGATGTCACGTAAACACTGCAATCAGAAGCACTCCACACAAAGTATGATAATCGTGGTCAATAAAGAGCGTGAGAAAAGTGTTTTCTGGCATCGTGGTGTCAAGATCTTTTCTCACTTAGCTTATTGAAGCCTGAGAAAATGCCCTGGCTTGTCACAGCTATCCAAAGCTATTGGCTATAGTGATGACCCTGACTAAGCCATTTTCTGCTGCCGATGCACTCCTCTCTCTCCAGACTGTGCCAGAACGCCAAGGAGATTTGGGTGTCCTCGCAGATGCCAGTATTTCATGCTTTAGACACGCAGGCTTTCAGTGTCTGCCAGTGTGGAAAGCATTTCAAAAGGGACCCAGCATCCTCCTCTCAACCACTTGCTAATTACACCACAAAGGCTTGATTGCGAGCCATTACACATGCGATACATCCCATTCCAACACAGGGACAATGGCATTGATTGATTTGCTTTCTGATCCCAAATTACCGAGTAAATAAGTGCCTGTTTACATTTTCCACCCGCCCTTCTTCTTGACGTGGCAAAACAAGACAGGAATGTCTGAGACCAGCACTCTTTTTTCAAACTATAATCCGGAGAAAAGCCTTTTTATCCAGCGAATAAAGTTCAATGAAACGCCTGTCTGGATTCAGTCAGGGAAGAAACTGAGATGGAATTGAATATTCAATTACTGCGGGACGAAGCCACTTGAAAGGGTTCCTCATTTATGCATTTATGCAATGCTGGACCTGCATAGGAGTTAACGGGGACATCACATGTGACCAAGCATGCTTTTAAAGAAACCCTATTTGTTGTTTTCCATTCCTGTTACACCTTCAAATTCTTATATACTACTATTTTAGACCGTTTAAGTGATTAAATAAACACAATACAGTCTGTTTCAGCATTCAATGTTAGCTGTAACTATGCAATTAAGACTATCAGCCAAACAGAGGGCTTTTGTGCCAGTGTCTGCTATAAATAACCTTCTGTAAATGTGTTTCAAATGCAGCTGATGAAAATAAGCCGATGAAATAACAGGTGAATTAATCTGGGTTCTTTTTGCAGGACGCAAACTTTGTGTTTGCTTATCACAGAAACTTGCACTGCCACACTCATTAATCTATAAATGTACGTGTGTGTGTGTGTGTGTGTGTGTGTGTGTGTGTGTGTGTGTGTGTGTGTGTGTGTGTGTGTGTGTGTGTGTGTGTGTGTGTGTGTGTGTGTGTGTGTGTGCACAGATGGAGTGCAGCGAAACAGATAAAAGAGCAGTGTGTGTATGCACGGAGAATGAGACGCTGTCCGTGGTGCTGAAGTCATCCAGCAAGCTGCTTTCAGGGACATCCATTCATCTTTTCTCAATTTTTCTTGACACACACACACACACACACACACACACACCCACACACACACACACACACACACACACACACACACACAC
>NW_011370678.1:0-52837 GCF_000735185.1 Notothenia coriiceps
AGCAGCAGTGTGTGTGTGTGTGTGTGTGTGTGTGTGTGTGTGTGTGTGTGTGTGTGTGTGTGTGTGTGTGTGTGTGTGTGTGTGTGTGTGTGTGTGTGTGTGTGTGTGTACTTGTTGGTTAATACCAAGCTATAAGCATGCATACCCAGATACACTCAGCAGCAGACAAATTGTCTCTCTCAGTGTCTATGACCCCCGAGGGCAGCAGCCAACCGCCGCCCCCGTCCCTCCGTCGGAGACTCTAAATGATCTCAGCGAGCGGCCGAGCGCCTTCAAAACTTAGCTGAGAGAGAAAGCTGCTTTATTCATAGACTACATAAGTGGCTATTGTGTGGGAAAGTCTAAGAAATATCCCAAATGGCTGCTGGATATCGAGAAACTAGAGGCTGCTTTTTTTCTTCCTCTCCCTCCGTATTAGCACTGCACCCCTTTGCCGCAGAGATAAAGAGTGAGGCGGTTAAAAAAGAAACAGCGACGGTGCGTTTTTTTTTAAGGTGGTTTCTTTTTGTGTTTGTTCTGGACCAAATGAGGGGCCTTGGAATTGGGGAGGTGTTTAGAAAAAGCAGGGCTTCCTAAACCAATTAGCAGCCGGGCCGAGGATGGGGGGCTGGCCTCAGCTACAATTACCGCCCTAATTGAGGTCAGAGTTGTTAATTTAGTAGCGAATTAGAACAGTTAATATGCATTTACCAGGACGGCCAGGGGAGATGGCAAAGAGAAGTGTGTTGCCTGCAGTCTCTGTGTGTGTGTAATCGTAATCACATTGCAAGAAATACATGCAAGAGGGCCACTTTGGCTTTTGTGCAATTAGGAGCAGTGCAATTGCTTGAATGGGAGATGCTGCCTTTTAAATAGGCAATGATATGGTTGAGATGAGACAGGGACGGGAGAGACATGACAACGCACGGAGAGAGGAAAGGAGTTTGAAGCATGTTCCAGGGAACAGAATGATGATGATATATCTTCCAGTCTGGGGACACTCTCTGTCTACAAAGTCACCTTTTCTCCATCTCTGCCACTCTCATGCAGAAATCCATTTGCACCCTTTAACTCTGAGGCATATAAATATTTCCCCAAACACACGTAGCCTATACACATTGTATTTCTGTCTGATTGCCCCGCACTGAGAAGCACTTACTGTCAGAGGATGAATCACGGCCATCTTTTCTTACCAGTCAACGAATACAGGGCCACTCATCCCTTAAATCTTTCCTCTCCACTTGCCATCCTCTTCTCGTCTTCCCCCCTTTTTCCCATCCGTAGGGGCCTTTATTCATCTCCTCCTCTCCTCTCTGCAGCATCATCTGGAGTTTTTCCTCCTGTTTTTTTTTTAAAAATCTTCAGGGGATTTTTTATGTTCTTTAATATTCCCTCAGTTCTCGCTGTCCTCCAGTATTCTCTCTGTTCCTGTCTCCTCCTCTCTGTCGAGGTTTTTTCCTAAAGTCCTCCTGACCCCCGTCTCTGAGCCTGACCACCACCACCACCTCGTCCTTCTTATCGTCTCTTGTCCCCACCCCCCCCCCTATCTATCATTTTGTTTTTGTCACAGGTTCACGTGTGCTGCCGTTTCACATGCTGTCTTTTGCAGATGATACTGGCAAGCACTTTGCCTCTCTGAATTATGCATCGAGATTACATAAAAACCTCTCGAAGCAACAGATCTATTTTTAATCCGACTCGTTTGCTTGTTAAACCTGTTTCCCTGTGATCTCTCCGTGTTGAGTGTACATGTGTGTTTACTCGTGACGAATATGAGAGATCAAAGAGAGGCTTCTCTTGGTGTCAGTCAGTCGAATTCAATTCAGATAGGCATTATCGGCATGGCATTTAATAAAGCCTTCCAATGCAGCTCCAAAACAGCAATTACGGCAATTATGACCTGAAAAGAAAATGCTTAAAATGATGGCAACACAAAGCCAAATGCATCAATTTCAGCATTTGGGTTTGGGCCAAAATTACACCCTAACTAAGTAAGAAGTGCTGTTAATAAGAGGGATGGAGCTTGTAAATGAAAACAAGAGTCTGTCTCTGTCTTCTTTCTCTTTCTGTCTCTCCTGCTCTTTATGCTGCTGCAAAGAAAACCTGTTGACAAAGCTTTTGAGCTCCTGTCGCCGAGGAGTAAGAGTGCCATCTGTTGGTCGACTTTCCACAACCACCCACAGAAGAAAAGAACTAGGAGAACCACAGATGTGCAGCGACCCCTCACACACACACAGTGGGCAAACATACACAATACGCTTTCTATAGGGCTGTCTGGTGCCTTCTTGGGGATGACCTAGATTGAGAGCGCCATCACAATAGACTCACTATTGCTCACTGTCTCTTGCCGATTCAACAGGTAATCTTTCCATCGACTGCTTCACGTGATACCATCTCTCCGTGTGCCTGAATGTGTGCGCGGATGCATGTCTGCGTTATCTACAAGGAAGGACAGGCGAAGATAAGAGGAGAAGAAGAAGAAAAAAGGGGGGGATTAATAGGAAAAGAGGTAGAGGAATGAAGGTCAGCGTGATGAGAGAGGCGAGGGCAAGAGGTGGATGGAAGAGAGAAGAGACAGGGAAGGGGGGTGTGGGGGGGAGGGGGGTTTAGTTGCTCTTCTTCTCTCGCCTCCGTCTCTCTTGTTCTGCACTCCAGCCCCCCCATGAAAAATAAAAAAAGAGCTGACAGTGGAGGCCGAGCAGCAGCCGAGCAGCAGCCGAGGTGTCAGCGCTTTCTTTTGACCGGGAGCGAGGGAGGGGAGGGATAGAGAAAGAGAGGAAACATTAAAAAAAAGAAACAGAGAGAGGAAGAGAGATGGGACACCGGGGCGAGAATGAGTCTGCCCCGGCAGCAGTTCCTAAAGCCGCGTCTCTCTTTCTTTCTCTCGCAACTTGTATACGCTCGTCCCTGTGTGTGCAGAAACTGGGCATGTGGAGATGGAATTTGACAAGAGGGAAATTGATTCTCAGGCTTCAGTGCAGGTGTTATAGGGCTCAGGGGCCAGCGCTGAGAGGAACGCAATAAGACCTACATAATACATCGCACATGATCACAAATCCACGCCGTGTGCATCCTCAAAGCTCACACCACAGTGTTCATGTGGATATGCAACGCTGCAGGTGCCACTTCTATAACATATTTCAAGTATTCACATATGAGAACATCTGATGGATTAAACCAATCCTTTACAACCCGTAGAAACCTATGTCTATACCAAACTAAAACTTTTGTGTACAGTAAGAGACCTTTTTGTTTTTTGCTTGTTTTTCGGGGGAGGTCACGCTTGACAGCAGACTTAGGAGCGAGAGAGCTGACAAAGTGAGGATCGAACACACTGGAGTAGTTTTATACCACCAGTGCCACACAATTACAGAACAGAGGACAAAGGAAAGAGGAGAAGGGAAAAGGAGAGTCAGAGAGCCATCTCTTCAGAGAGCAATCTGTCACTTGCTCTCTGCGAGGCGGCATAAATACAAGCAAGGAGACGCTGTCAGGTTGAAAGAAGATTTGTGAGTGGTTGAGGTAAAGAAAATCCCTATGGTTTTAAATTGTGAGTTTTGTAAGACTCCATTTGTGTGCTGTAGGTTACCTGCCAAAGTGTCATTTGATTGATTCGCATTAACACGAGAATCAAAGTGGCGTTCTGTAAAAGCTGCCATTTAAATGACTTAATGGTTCACCCTCTTGTATTTATTTGACTTGATGAGCCTTGAAGTGAGGCTTTTTGTTGTGCCAGGCTCGTAGACAATCCACCGTTCAAGTCATATGTCCTCACAGTCTCCTCTTCTCTCCATGCCTTTGTGTGCAGCCATCAACGTGCTGGGTCTGACATGGCAGCTGAAGCCCTCCGACGGCCCTGTGTTAAACAACGGACTGGGAGCTGGCCTGCCTGTCAACAGCGATGTGGCCACGCTGCCCTCTGGAGGCAGAGGTATGAACTGCAGCACACACACAGACACACCCCACAGAAGAATCAACACGCTATATGTAGAGTTGGCAAAATTCTGGACGACATGACTGCCTCAATTGGAAATAGGTGGTGATATGTTATCAAAAAACCTTAAAGGTCCCCTATTATACTGTTTTTCATCAATATATTATATGTCTCAGATATATAAACCATGTCTCTGAAGTGTTTGGCTAGATCATTGCAGCATCCCATAAACCCCTCTGTTTCAGCCCTGTTCCAAAAGTGCTGATTCTCTGTCTGTTACTTTAGATGAAAATAAGGAGCCACTCCCCACGCCCCTCCGAGAGATACTGAGACTGCCAAGACACAATGGTGCTCTAGGAGAAGAATTCAGGTGATAAGGTGGGGGGGGGTACCTTGGTTGGTGATTGGCTAATGGTTACACAAGCCAAATAAATCGTTATGACATCATAAAGTGGCCAGAATCTGATCAGCTCATTTTCAGACAGGTTTTTATATAAATGGATCAGGACAAAAAGTGAACAAATCTTTTTTCCTGAAACTTTCTGAATCTCTTTACACTGAGGGGACACATGGTTATGTATAACAGACATAACAAAGTGGATTTTGCATAATAGGTGATCTTTAAGGAAAGACCAAAACGGAGGGATGAACTACTTAAAAATGACAAAGCTTTTTATTGTGTGCCATAAATAAAAAAAACTATGAAAACACACTCTTTTATTACAATAAACATTTAGTGTTTGACTCCATTGCACATACAGAATTCTACTGATGTTAATACTCACTTATTACACAGCTTAGTTGTATACTATTCTGATTGGTCAATTCAGAACATGTGACACCACGCATGTTAATACCGCAGTACAGGCCACTGTCAAGGACTATAATGACCGTTGCTAAGGAAGATCAAGAAAGAGAAAGGAAAAGAGGTTAAAAGACGGAGCGCGCTGGACGTCAGATAAATTAACAGAAGAAGGCAGACAGGAAGTAATTCCAAATGTGTATTAATCCACCACTGAAAATAGTCCCCAAGAAATGCAGTAAATACTCACTAACATGCCAAATGCGTATTAACCCGCCAACGAAAATCGTCCCCAAGAAATGCAGTACACACTCTTCTTTGTATTTTTGTTCAATTTTTAAAGATTCGTGTCCTCACAAATTGGCTCAGGGCTGAGGTCCGCAGACACTGTAGTAGAAAGAAATGAAAGACAGACTCACAGATTATTTTTAAAGCACAAGAAAAAATATAAATCAGCGCTCACCAACTAAAGGATACTATATGTGCTATAAGCGTGTTTCCATTTAACCAGAGTTGCATTGAGCTAGGTTTATCGTCTCAGTCAGAAGCGAGGTAAAACACCAACTGCACCCCCCCCCCTTCTCTCTTTAAAGCCCCCATGCGGTTTTCCATCTATTCTTCTTTCACTAGCTCGATCTCGCTCTGTAACACACACACACACACACACACACACACACACACAGAGCGTGTACTATAGGTATGTGTGGGCTGCTGCTCTGTGTCTGTATTCTGTATTAATGAGAGGACTGTTGTGTTGTGTTCCCCAGCCGTCTAGGCCAGATGCTGCTGTTGTTCCTCTCGTTGTTACTTTTATTTCATCGCTATTCCGCACACACACACACTCACACATACACTGTCTGGGCCTCAGCGCTCTGCTCTTAGATGACTGACCTGATTGCTGGATTGCTGTGTGTTTCTCTCCGCGGATGCTTGGAAAGCTCTGCCCTGCAGTTCTATCGGCCCGCTCTCATTTTAGCCCAGAAAAACAAACTCTACGATCTTACAACGTTTGACACAAAGGCAGCGTTTTGCATCCGCGCCGCCACACATCACAACGCTCAGTTTACATAAACTTTGGGCGCACAGTTTGCAAAAGCTAATGGGGCTCATCTTCTCATCCATTCGATGGCCATGAATTTTTATAGCAGCTCATTTTCAGTTAAATGTGATGATTAACTATTGACTCTGACAATCGATGCCTATAATCACAGATTATGCAGTTTCTTTTCCCCTCACTCCAGGTTCGTGGGCAGGCCGGAACAGCAGTATAGACACGGGCACCATCGAGGTCGGGAGGCGAGTGACCCAGGAAGTCCCACCGGGCGTGTTTTGGAGGTCTCTGCTCCACCTCAGCCAACCCCAATTCCTCAAGTTCAACATCTCCCTCGGAAAGGATGCCCTCTTCGGAGTGTACATCCGCAAGGGCCTGCCTCCCTCACACGCACAGGTAAAAAAAACTTCCACCAAAGCTTCTACACCTTCAGGGTTATCTAAAGCAATCAAAGAATTATAATTCTACTCATTAGGGAGCACATTATCTTCGTATTGATCACCCAAAACGGAGAATGCATTTGATAAAAAAAACTTGCCTGTGTCATGGGACATGTTAAATTAATTTGTGATTCATTATAATAGTCATTTGAAAGAACTCATTTAGTTTAAGATTTACACTTAATTAGATTTCGCAGTAATGTAACTTTTACTGCCTCGTATTAATTAGAGACTACTCAATTAACACTAGATTTGATTTGTAGCTTGGGATAATTGCGTCTGAACAAGCGTTTCACTGTCTGACCTGACTTAAACTGGTGAAGGCCGTGAAGTTGTGGCAGCAGTTTAAAAAAAAAAACTTTCAGTGAGAAAGACAGTCTCTCTGTGGCCTTCTTCATGCGTCCTGGGGACATTTCTAACCACATTTACTTCCCCCATCTTTTAATCTCCCTGCACATATAACAATTGGCCATCTTTCAAAGTCTGAAAAGTGCCACGGCAGCACTTCATAGTTGAATCACAGGGTTCATAATGTTATTCTCACCTCCTCACGTTCTCTGTCCTTCTCTCTGCTGCAGTATGACTATATGGAGCGCCTGGACGGGAAGGAGAAGTGGAGCGTGGTGGAGTCTCCGCGGGAGAGGAGGAGCATCCAGACGGTGGTCCTCAACGAGGCGGTGTTCGTCCAGTACCTGGACACCGGCGCCTGGCACCTGGCCTTCTACAACGACGGGCGGGAGAGAGAGACGGTTTCCTTCAGCACAAACATCATGGGTGAGTTTGAAGTTGTGGGCGGAGGGAGAATAAGTGGGGAAGGAGGGTGAGGCAGGTTGGGAGCTGAAATGAGATTAAGCAGCAGCATTTGGGAGATGGAAAGCGTAGAGAGAGATGAAGCTATTTGTTACAGTGACACTGATTTAAGAGCACTCCAGCAGTTTAGCATTGCACTCCTGCAGTTACATTTGTTGGACTCACAATGCACCATATCTTTTTTAAGAGAAACCTACTGCAGTATTGGTGTTGTGTTTGTTTTATTCCACACATCAAAACATAGTCGCTACAGTACCCACAATTGAAGTCAACTGCTGCTAGTTTGATCATAGGCTATGTTCAAAATCACATTAACATTATATTCATAGTAGGTAAAATGTCAAATTGAGTATCCAATGCATTTCAACAACAAAGTATGTGGATGTTGTGTACTTGAGAAATGACCGGATATTTAGGTTAGCAAGAATTTAAAAACATGAGAAACTTTCTGGAGGGTTGTGTTCGCAATTTGTATAACTTTGTGAAAACCAACAACCAATACTATAACAATCTTGCATATCACAAATTGAGGGTAACCATCTTAACATGACCCTTAAAATGTTCAAATTGAGAAAACCACCCTCAAAACCAAATCAACCTACATTTGATCTGGAACAATGGTTCCCCTTTAACAGGGATATGGACTTTGCACCTTCACAGGGGGCAAAAACACTCACAACCGCATGTGCACAGTGTTGCCACTAGCAACACAACTATAGCAACATTGTAAAGCGGGCAGGACCGCTTAGTGAGTCTAAAGATTTGTTTTTGCCAAAATGCAGTAGCACAAATTGACAGTATGCATTCAAAAACAAAAGCTAATATAGCAGAGAGTGTAGAATGTGTTGTGGTGTTGTGCTTGTGTGAAACGGATAAGGATGTATCCAAATAAACCTGTAAATGGGATGTTTTTTAAGAGCTTGAAACAGCGCCCCAAATAATTTCAATTGTGCTGGAGGCATGAGTGTGATACCGAGGGGGGGAAGGGGGGGGGGTGAATAGGAAGAGTCAAGCCGAGTGAAAGAATCCTTCACTGTCAATATCTGGCGGTAGTGCTTTCAGCGGAAGAGGAGACAGGGAGAGGCAGCAAGGGCAGAATTAGAGTGAGTAGGGAGAGGGGGGAGCTGGAGGAGAGACATAATGGTGGGGGCAAAACCAGATATGAGTGGAGTGGAGTGAAGGAGGAGCTGAAGAGGAGAGTGAGAGAGAGGGTGGCATTAGGGTAAGAGGGAGACGTGGGGATTTTTGGGGGAGGGGGGGAAAGGCTGAGTACAGAGAAAGAAGGAGGAAGTGTTGGAGAGGAAGGCAGTGTGGATAGGCTGAGTCATGCTTTGTGTAAGAGGAGCGGAACTAAAGCGAAGGAGGAAGGGATGAAAGTCCAAAATGCCTCCTTATCATTAGCATCGACCCTGTTTCTGCCTTCCAAGCTCCTCTCTTCTGGGAAGTGGGTTGGGAGGCACTGAAAGGTAGAAAGAGCACTGAGGTCAGGTAACCACAGAGCCAGAAACACACAAAAATCTGACGCACCACCACATCTGGATAAAGTATTAATGACCTTGGTGGGTCCAGAGAGTAAACAAGCAAAACGTGGCAGGGGTGAAGAAGAGTCTGTGTATTTTCTGATTCAGCATGGAGAGAAATAATGGATGGGTAATGACGTGTCTGATTCAAAATGCATACTCCTCACACTATGAAAGATTCAGTGAAAAAGGAACGCAAGGAATCTGTGTGACTCCATTTGCAGTGCCTTAAAGAATGAATGGTGCCAATTATCAAATCGAATGCTTTGATACTTGCCATCAGACTCCTCTCTTACCCTTTCCCTCTTTTCCCTCTCCATCTCATTTTGTCTCCTTCACAGATTCAGTGCAAGAGTGCCCGCGCAATTGCCATGGTAACGGAGAGTGTAATTCTGGCGTGTGCCACTGCTTCCCAGGATTCCACGGCATGGACTGCTCCAAAGGTATTAGCTTCTCGCAAATGTGTTTCTTCCGTCGTAAAAAAAAAGGATATATGCCGTTTTCCCCACCGTCTAATTAGACGAACAGGCACATTTAGGCTCTATGCAGCCAGCAGAGAGGATTAGGAGCGGTAAGATTGTGCGTGGCCCTTGGTGGAGCCCAGACAAGATGACTGATGATGAATGGCAGCTCCCCCCCTTAGCTAACGTCTCACTGGCTCGGCGCTCACCTGGGATAGACAGCTTTGATGAATAGTTTAGTTACCTCTGCCTGTAATTACTCTTCATGTCATCGCCACTGTGAGGCCCTTTAACCACTCTATTCACCCTCCTGCACTGGGAAATGTTGGTGGGGCTATACGGGGATGGGTGTGTGTAAGACATTCTCTTAAAAGTCTTCACATTTTTTATTTTTCTGTCTCTCCCCCCTCCACATTCTCCGTTTCTCCAGCGGCGTGCCCGGTGCTATGCAGCGGCAACGGTCAATACGACAAGGGCTCCTGTGTGTGTTACAGCGGCTGGAAGGGCCCCGAGTGTGACGTCCCCTTCACGCAGTGCATCGATCCGCTCTGCAGCAGCCACGGCTCCTGCACCGACGGCAACTGTGTGTGTTCCATCGGCTACAAAGGACAGAGCTGTTCCCAGGGTGAGAGTTAATAGATTTGGTGTTCCTCAGGGATGTATGATTGTCCCTCAGTTTTTTCAGGAAAAATGGATGTTGGGAGCATCACAACAAACACACTTCACACATCCTTCTTACTCCAGTTAGACAGCTCATCATAGCATAATCTCTAATCTGACTGAGTCTGCTTTCTCTCCATATATACAGATGAAGTATGATACCAGAGCCAAACACATCAGAGATATTAATTAGGGATGAAATTGCTTCTATTGATCCTAGTTAAGAAGGATCAGGCCGCCACATTCTGGGTCGTAAGAAAGATAGAAAGCGTGAGAGAGTAAAGGAGAGGGATGAGAGACGGAAGGGGAGTCAGGGCAGCAGTGACAGGTGAATATGTATGAAGAAAGAGAGAGAATTGGAAAGGAGGGAGAATATAGAGCTCAGTGTGTCGAGGGTGAAGATCAGGAGAGGGAAATAAAAGACAAAGGGAAGAAAGTGACGAATAGAAAAAAGTCCAGACACAGGGGCCGGAGAACAAGGTCAGCATTTTCTCCTGCGTTTCTTTTTTTTCTCTCCCTCTCCCTCCCATCACATTTTTTCTCCCCTGGTCTCAAATCTGATATTCATCACAGCCGAGTCCCTCAAACAATTTACCTGGAGTGCCAGCGACATGAAAATCGATAACTGTGATCTGCCGTTTCTGCCAGGCAAACAGAAACGGAGGGCCGAGGTTATGTGCGAGCGCGTGATTTCATGTGTGTATGTGCATAGGGGTTAATCATGCCTGAGGAGGAGGAGGGGTGAGAGAGGTGTCAGACAAAGAGGATGAGGAGAGAGAAAGAGGGAGAGAAAAGTGGGAGCGACCGGGACGGAGAGGGATGGGTGGGCTCTTTGCCGGGAGGAGGTAATTTGTCAAATTGGTTTTCACTCACTGCTCGGACTCAGAGCTGCCTGTCAACCTGGCAGACTGGCAGTGTCAGATTCTCCCCTATGTATTAGCGCATTCACGCATACACACTAATGCACGCGCACGCTCATGCACGCATGCGAGCGCTCACACCGAATAATGTGTCGGCGAGCCTCGCTGCACTTTCAGAGTGGAACACATTTGCTGACATGCCCCAATTATAGCCTCAGCTATTCATTATTGGTCACTTTAATTGGCTTAGCAATATGTCTGATAGCGTTCTCTTTTGTTTTACTATCATTTTGTGTACACAAAGACTGAAAGTATGTCCTTTGTCAAAAGTTCAAACGTATTAAATGTATGTCTCCGATGTGATTTGTCCAGACTGCATTGCTTTTTGTTTATTTTGTTTTCCCCTGTTTGTTTTTTCACATGGGCGTATGTGTGGCGTGATGCAGTGGATTGCCTGGATCCGACATGTTCCAACAATGGTATCTGTGTGAATGGGGAGTGCCACTGTAAGCCGGGCTGGGGGGGGCTTCACTGCGAGCTGCCCAGGGCCCAATGCCCAGACCAGTGCCACGGACACGGGGCCTTCATACCGGACACCGGGCTCTGCAGCTGTGACCCTAACTGGATGGGACCCGACTGCTCTATGGGTAAGTAGGACTGCAGTAGAGCAGAGTAAAAAAAGAAGAGTCTGGGCGTCACAGTTAAGCGAAAACTGATTCTGACTTCCCATTTTGCCAACATGTTGTGTGGTCCCCTAGGATACATGGCTAATTAGTTTAGCTTTTTACTCAAGGCTGATATGGTTTGGTCTGGATGAAATGTACAAAACCACAAACAATACAACTTGCTGTGAAATGGGTTGGAGCAACTGTTGCATTATCTTAGCCAAATTGCTAACAGGAACAAAATGTGACTAGTGGGACTTTAGTGTCAATGCTAAGTACAATCATCATCGTCAGGGCCAGTATGGTTATGACAGCTTTTTATGATTATCAGGGTAGCATCCAGAAATGCATGATGGGCAATTCAAGCTGCATAAAGCACATTCCATTGCAATGGGCGTCACATGAAAGTCACAACATTGTATAAAAGAATGTGAGTGCAAGAAAAAAAAGCTACAACAAAGGGGGAAAAAAACTAAAGAATAACCACCCACATACAACACCAGCGAACATGTAACACACCCCCGCACCAAGCCCCCGCACACACACACACACACACACACACACACACACACACACACACACACACACACACACACACACACACACAGCAGATAATAGAAATCCACAATCTTAATTGTACTTTAAACAACACAGCAGGTCATCAGGCTATACATTAGCTGGAGGTCTGATTGGACTGTAGTAAAATATGCTCTCTTGAGCCAAACTATTATGAGCTTTATAGATTATTATTTTTTATTATAACTTTGACATTGACTTTGAATTGCCCTGGGAGCAAATGAAGTGATGTTAGACTAATGGAGGTCATTTGAAAAAGTCTTTGCACACCTGACTGTGACAATGAGAAGAACTCCAGCACACTGTCTTGCTTCCTGCTAAACTATTTGTTTGATTGCAATTGCTCTTCGACCTTCATCGAGTATATAAACAGTTCCATATTTTCTTTTATATATAAATTGAGTTAATAAAGTCTGTGTCGGGGACAAGAGGAAAATGGAGCTCATCTGCAGTCACTTCCTGTGCATGAGGCTCATAATTCCCTAGAAAAACTAAAAAGACATTGCTTATGAAATGCCTTTTATAATGAAATATTTAACTTTTAGGATTCTTTTTCTCAATAAAATAAAGCTGTTGAGCTGCTGTAAGACAGACAGCGTCCCCCACCATGTCTTGCTTCTCTTTGTCAGGATCACAAACAAAGATGGAGTATTTTTTTACGAAATAAATAAATGCTTAGCTTTAATAAAGACAACATTGTTCCTCGCTGCAGGATCTCTCAGCAAGTGTGCATCAAAACATCTGTACGTACTACATTTCCCCGCACACCGGGGGTCCTGAATACATGGGCGGGGTTGTGTCACACATATAAACATGCACCGTCGCTCCCTGCAACATCTACATCCCCCAAACTTTGACTGTAATGGAAAGAAACTAAATAAATGCGGTGTTCACAAAAATATTATCACTGATTTAAATTGAAGGTCTAGCATTGTATTTTTGTGGAGTGTATGGGGGTTTGATTGTTGTGGCTTTTTTTTGCTGCTTTAGGCACTTTTATACACATATATTACCAAAAATTAGCTATATATATATATATATATAGCCGTATTACTGAGTATATATAATCATAGAGTAATCTATACATTTCAACATACAATAACAAAATGCAGAAAGGTTTGAATACATGGTGTTACTGCAGTGCTAAACACGAAAAGTATTTATGTATTAATTGACATGAACTCGGCTCCTCTTCCCCAATCTCCTAATATTTAGATTCCCAGAACAATGTTTGTGACCCAGATCTTCCTCTCTTCCTTCAGAGGTGTGCTCAGTGGACTGTGGCACCCACGGAGTGTGTATGGGCGGAGCTTGTCGCTGTGAGGAGGGCTGGACGGGCGCGAGCTGCGACCAGCGTGTGTGCAACCCGGTCTGTATCAAACACGGAACCTGCAAGGACGGCAAGTGCCAGTGTCACCAGGGCTGGAACGGAGAGCACTGCACCATAGGTAAGCGCCCACATTTGTGTGTCAACTGGAGGTGTGTGTGTGGGCACAGAAAACCCAGTCAGAACAAACTGGCAGCTCCTTTACACTTTGTTAAAAGAAATCTGGAAAAGTACAGGCAAAAGGGGACATTTGAAGAAGATGAGTGACATAGGAGGTGGGCGAACAGAGAGGAGAGGCGCAAACACCATAAAAGTGGGGGTGTTAGGTTTACAATATAGCAAGATTTAGGCGCTTATGGGTTGCCTCTCAACTGCACAACCCAGGAATGTCAGCTTATTTGGCATTTGTAACACCAAAGTAACTTGGATGAAAGATAAAACTCTTCACCTCACTGTGATCCAAAAATATCTCCAATGCATTTTGTGTGTGCGTGTGTGCATGCGCACAGTGTTGCCAGTATGTGCGAGTGTCTTTAATGTCAGTCAATCACCTCGTCTCATTCTGACATCACTGTCACTTCGGATGGATGAGTGCCAGATTCCTTTGATTCACCCACATTGCTTTGAGAGACAAAGTCTCCCTGTCACCACAAACACTGTGAGTGCAATGTGATACACACACAAACAAACACCGCACTGCAGCACATGTAAACGTGCACGCACGCCAACACATATATACGCACAGGGGAACAGCAGTTTATGATCTCCCCGTTCCCCCATCAGAAAGTAGGGCAGCTTTGACTGCAGCATCAGCCCAAGATGAAAGAGTTGTCAGGCTCCAGCTAGGCGCAAAGTACACTTCACTAGCACCAGACACTGTCGGTGTTAGCTTATCTCAGCTTGCCTGTTGTTCATTTCAGCTCTGCATGATGTTGCTTGCATTTATTGAAAAAGAAATACTCTCCCCATCTCTTACCTTTTGCATGTTTTCTCCCACTGCAGACCATGGGAGCATGGTAGACAAAGCAGGTACCGTATCTGACTCTGGTGTTTTGTTTCTTAGCCTGTGGTGGTAGAAGCTAGCTGCTGCATTTGTGGGTTTCGGCCTGGCTTGGCTCTGTAGACTCTGTGGTGATAACTGTCTGTAGATGAGGGTGCCAGCCTCAATGACGACTCCCCGCTGCAGCGCACCCCCCCCTTACAGCAGTGCGCTGCAGCGGGGGCCAGCTGTCATTGAGCCTAGATGTGTTGTGGGGTACCGTAGAGCCTAGTGTGGTATCAGCAATATTGAGGGGCTGTGCTGTGAGTGTGTGGATGTGCATGCGTGTGTGTGTGAGCTCTAGATTTTCCAAATTTGAAACACAAACACATAACTCTGCTCAGGTATTCCAGTCATGTTTCGCGTAAACACAGCTGCTTCACATGAGGGGAAAACGGTAAAAGCCTTAAAGAACTTTTGAGGTAATTGGCAAATTTCATAGGCCACTGATGCAACGCCTTAATATGGTGTCAAAAAAGTGTGTGTACATCTGGGTATCTGTGGCAACATTCCCAGCAATGGTGGAGCAGTTTATACATTTATTTTCGGTGAGTATGTATGTGTTTGATTGTGTGAGCTTGACTCAGCGCACTATTCCAGATTCTCTATCTTTTCATTAAACTCATACCATCCAATGTAAGCCCAGATAAAGAAAACAGTTAAGTAAGATCGCATAAAGATACACAGAATCATGGGTAAGGTTAAACATGAACCCAAACAGAGAAAGGTGCTAGGGTAAGTTGTCCCAAATGCACGGCAGGAATGCTTAATAGATAGCCTCGCAGGTGAACTTCTGTCGGGTTACACAGAGCGGCACAGATTGCCTGACAGTACAGGTCCCCCGAGCACCGTTGAGAGTGTCCTCTCACCCTCTACACTTAATGGAATAGCTCTCATTGTTTTATGAAGAGCCAGCCCAGAGAAAAGGTAAATCGCAGGGTTAAAGAGGGAGCAAGACAAGAGAGGGAGAGTAAAGAAGAACGCATGGAGCCAAAGGGAAGCAGAGGGGTAAAGTAATCAATATCATTTCCAAGGTAGCTCATTAGGAACCGGAGGAGTGGATGAGTGGAGGTTTATCCGAGGAAGTGCGGCGTTATCTGGTCCATCTTTAGGCAGCTGGATTTATGGCAGTGACCTTTACTTCATGACCTTTAGAGGAGACAAAGCTGGAAACACGGGGAATTGGAAAATATGTTGGAACTTTTAGCTCAAAGTCTTCTTTCATGCTATAAGTTTTCATTCTATCTCACTCCTCCCTCGCAGCGGTATCTTTCTTTATCCAGTCATACACCCCGACACACACCGCACCAGAGTGTGTGTGCTGACCCATAACCCAAGGCAATTTCTTCTCCTTTTCAAGGGGATTTTATCAGAGTCCAACTACATTAGTGAGGAGGGTGGAGTTAATAGTTTCTGAAATCCCACTTTATTCTAGTTAGCATGAGCGGGTATTGATTGGGCCCTGGCATTAAAGAGAGAGGAGTCTTGTGTCAGGCCTGCCCAGGCAAGCCGATCAATGCCCGCTATAGATTGTCCTGTCCGGGTGCTTCATAAGTATTTGGTTGCTTTAAATGGCAACTCCATTTAACAGGCAATCACTGCTAACTGCCTTTGTTCCCCGAGCTCAATACTTGGGGACAATCTATTCCAGCCTGACTGTTAATACAGCGTTGTGAGCAGTCCCCTGATGCAGAAAATGGTCATAATTAAAGATAAAAACCTTTGATTTGATTCGTCTTGTTGAGCTGAAAAACGTGGTTAAGCTTCTCTGCCCCCCCTCCTCCCTTTTTCTTAGGAGTTCAAACAAGATGGCGTCTTTCTCAAAGTCCTCTGTTGACTTTCCCTCATCGCCTGGTGCTTGAGACGTATGATAAAATGCCAATCGGGGTGAAATGCCTGTTAATTTAGCCGCTGCCACGGTTTAGATTGCACTATTTGTATTCATAATGCATGGCTTTATTGATGCAGCGATTTGTTAGAGGGCAAAATCCTACAGAGCAACTTGAGTGAAAACATGTTCATTAATCTATTGAGCGGGACTCAATGAAAAGCATTTCATATTCATAATCTCTCGCTGGGTTATTTTGTCCTTCCTCAATCTGTGTCAGCACACTACTACTGAGTGGGAAATGTCAGGTAATATCTCTAGGGTGCGTCGTGCTGGGTGTGTGTGTGTCTGTGAGTGTGTGTGTTTGTGTTTTTTAGTAAGTGCCTTTGCGTGCATGCACGTATTGTTTTATCAGTCAACCCTGCCTTTGCCTCCATATCCCGTGGGTAGACTTAAGAGTGTCGCATCCTGCTCCTTCATTTATTGAGGAGGAAATCACTGTGACAAGTTTGTTAGAGGCTCTTTGTGCTGCTGGAGAAAACATTGTCATTGTGTGTCATTTTGCCTTTTTTCCCCCGACTCTCCCTGATTATAATGTGGCAAACACACAGACTTGGTGAATGCTAAAAGTTTTGAATTTAAAGCAAAATGGGAAAATTGGAAGGCCAGGGATAAAGTTTTTTTTTAAAAGACATCGATGTGCAACAGTGTCTCAGCGTGAATGCAAATTATTAAAAAAAAAATGTCAGTGAGCTTTTATAAACAAAAGTTCTTATCTCTTGGTATTTAGAGGATAAAAGGAACCAATTTCGTCGAATGATGGTCCCTCAGAAAAGTGCCTGTCTCTCTGTCTTTACATGTCTGAATGAACTCTAATAAGCTAGCTACAGAAGTCTGTACCCAGCATGCCTTTCAGCGGTTTAACGGTATGATGTCCTTCTCTATACACTACACAGTGACTACTAATAAATGAGCTCGCACTACACTTCCTTAAGACGTAAACAAAACCCCCGCCAAGTGTGATGAACACCGTGAAAATCCAAGGACACCTTATTTAGATCAAGATTAGAAATAGGGGTTGTCTTAAAGAAATATACACTTCCTACATAGAGTTACCTCAGAAGGTGAATACTACTGTCATATCTGTAAATTCAGTATTTAGCTGGATCCCGTAGCCAGTTAGCTTAGCTTAAAGACTGGAAACAAGTGTAAACAGCTAGCTTGGCCCTTGTCTTAACTGTAAAAATGAGAATATGTGAACAGTAAGTTAGTGTTTGGGACATAGTCTTGACCGGGCACAAAAACCTCTTAAAATCTCTGCTGGTTACATTTGACAAATATAACAAGGTCACTGCTCCTAGCTAGGATGTAGTCCCTAACATTCTTATTCCCAGTAAAACCATAACATTTAAGTTTTTTAACACCTCTTTAGACACCTAAGCAAAAGAAAATCTACACACTTCATTGGTGCTGTGAGGTGAATTGTGTGCCCTTTAAACAGAGCCAAGCTAGCTGCTTCTAGCCTTTATTCTAAGCTAAACTCACGTTACACTTTGCAAAAACGAATTAGCGTATTCCTCAAAATGTCAAGCTATTCTTTGAAAAAGAAAAAATCACCATTTCAACCAACCAGGAGCTACCAGATAGTAATTTCTCAAGATGGCACTGTCTTCTATAATTGCAAATTTCCCTATCCAGATGCCCTTAAAATGTCTGCTTTTCCTCGCCTTAAAGTCGCTCTGGAGTTGTGGGTGGCCTTGCTATGCTAGTTACAGAACTTTCTTGGCTCCAGGGCCTCAGATTCTGGTAGAGCTTTTTGCATAATCTAATGTGAAGGTTTATTAGTTCATAGACTGCCACGGCACACACGCATGCGCACACACACACACACACTATCAAACATAATCCCATTCTCTCATGAGAAAGCATTACTCTCAGGCCATCAGAATCCCATTACCTACACTGAATCATAAGTAAGAGAGAGAGTGTGATGATGGTGTGGGGCTCCATCAAGTAAGTGAATCAAGAGTTCTTTCCACACACACACACACACACACACACACACACACACACACACACACACACACACACACACACACACACACACTGCCATCCCAAAGGGCGCAGAGACATGCGGATGGGATGTGCATGAAAATCGAACGTGCTGAATTGAATAGACGTTTTGAACAATCGATATTTACAATATGCTACAACGTGCTTATTGAATTGCGTGAGACTCATTGGTCTATCATAACCACATGAGAGCGCCTGTGTGTTTGGACGAATGTCTGCTCGCCTGTGCATCATCAGTGATAAAACAAACAAGCATCACCCTGCTTCTTACCCACCACCCCTCCCTCCCTCCCCCCTTCTCCTCCCTTCTTACCTCCCTCCCCCTCTATCCGCATGTCCTCTCCTCGCAGACGGCTGTCCTAACTTGTGTAACGGGAACGGCCAGTGCACCATGGGACAGCAGAGTTGGCACTGTGAATGCCAGACAGGCTGGAGGGGCCCAGGATGCAGTGTTGCCATGGAGACCTCCTGCGCCGACAACAAGGACAACGAAGGAGGTGAATATGGGGGGAGCAGGAGAACATTTGAGATGAAAGTGTTAAGTGCAGGCATCACTTAAAGGGACAATTTGACCCAAAATACATATATAGCCTGGAGAGCTATTTATCAATGTAGATTTCTTTAGTGTGAGTTGCCAACTGTTGGCAATATCAGCCTTGGAGATGGCTGCCTTCCCTCAAATATAATGCAACTAGATAAAAAGGGCCAAATAAATAACTTCAAGAACAGCTATGTCTTTTTCCAGAAATTCTGACCTTGTTGCTCCACATAATCCACAGAGCCTGTGAGCGGTTTCATGTAGGAACTATTTTATGCCTCTAGCGTCCACACCACCAACTCAATATCTGAGGAAAGCCTTGAGAAAATGTCTTCAAACATGCCACAAACGTCCAGTTAAACGTTCAGTGTGACCTCACAAAACACATTTTTGTCCATAACTCAGTCATTAATATGTTTTTTTATGCCAATTTCTCTCAATTGTCTTATAGGATCAATTGAAAAGGATGATGTTTTGCCCAGACTCAGCAGTAACTCATATCATTGTGTACAAGGCAGCATAAATATACTCTTGGACCTGTGCTTACTCGTATGCAGGTGTAGTTTAGGAGAAAGAAAATAGTTCCTACATAAAACCAATTCAATTAATATAGAGAGCTAATGAGAAGAGCTCTCACTATGAATGCCAATAACAATCTTTCCTTTACGAAATAATCAAAGATTATCAAAATATTCAATCAGGAATGGAAAAAGTTGGCAGTAGCTTTTTTTGCATTCCTTGCTATTCTCACACCACAACCTCGTTACTGCTCTCCCAGATGGACTCACAGACTGCATGGACCCAGACTGCTGCATCCAGAGTCCCTGCCAGAACAGCCCGCTGTGCCGCGGCTCCCGGGACCCCCTCTTGGTCATCCAGCAGAACCCCCTGTCCCAGCCACGCGTCCGCTCCTTCTACGACCGCGTCAAGATGCTCGTGGGACGGGACAGCACCCATATCCTCCCTGGGGAAAACCCTTTCAACTCCAGGTATGGCAAGAAAACCACGTTAGGATTCATGGTGCTATATTTAGCTAGAAAGCTGGACATATATTTGATGTACGCACTAGGAAAATGTATGTATGTCATGTTCATGCTGGCCAATCATGTTAAAGGGGTCTATGCCTGTGAGATTGCATGTTTTAGAATATTGCCGCTTTGATGCTCCGCGAAGGACTGACATTCATACGAGTAAATGCATGCGGTGAAAAATAGCACAACTTTAGATCCAATGACGTAAATATCAAATAGACTTTAGAATGGTTCACAGAGCCCGCCAAGGTCCTATCAAATCCCAGAGCCAAAGCAGGGCCGAGCCAAGATCTCCCCGCAGATTTAGCAGAGCTGTGAAGCGCTGTCCATGGGGCTGATTCTTGTCTGCACACATTTACACACGCCTACATCAGATGTTTCAAAGGAAAGCTCATCAAAGTGAAGTTATATGTTATTCTATATGTGGCAGTTCTCCAAGGCACACAGTCACACGCAAACATACACACACATCCCACATTGTCATGTTTTGTGTACATGATTGACAAGAGCTAATCTAGATGGCGGAGTTTGCTGATTGTTTCTAATTAATGAGGGGTGGAAGACCGGAGCAATGAATGGGCAAATTGGATGATTGAAAGATGGTGAGATTAATCAAACCAGATGATGGATGGTTAGGAAGATTGGGCTGACTATCGCTCTCTCACTCTGTCTCTTCTGTCTCCTTTCAGTTTGGCATCTCTGATCCGGGGTCAGGTGTTGACTACAGATGGAACCCCTCTGGTTGGGGTGAACGTGTCTTTTGTCAACTATCCCCACTACGGATACACGCTGACACGGCAGGATGGAATGTATGTACAACAGCTACCCAGCGCTCCTTGCTGAATCTACCTCACCACATAGGCGTTATTATTAGATTAGATTAGATTTGATTTGATTAGATTAGATTAGATTAGAAAACAATAATAATCCCTTGAGGAATCTTGGCTGTTACAGCAATAGATAATTAGATACAGCGAAGAAAGGGGATTTTGAGTAAGAGAAGAGGAAATGTATTTACAAGAACAACACAACTGGGAGTCAAAACTCAATATCCTAAGTGAAAATATATTAATAAGAATCATAACGGAAAGAAATATTGAATGAAAACAATGGGTAAAATGTTCAAGAAATATAAAAAACACTATAAATAATACAATATTGTGAACCAGTCAGAATAATTGCTGGAAAAAAAACGTTATTATTTATAATTAATAAGGCATTATCTCAGGTTTTATAACAGCAGAAGTTTCACTTGAAATAAACATGTTTTAATATGTGAAAGTGAATGACAGGCCGTCAAATAAACTTTTAAAGCAAAACTGAAAAGCAACCTTGAAATTGGATTTTTAAGTACCGCAGCTCTTTGCTTTAATATCCACCTTCTGACCACATTTGGGTATCTCACCTGACATGTTTCTCCATTTCTCCTGCAGGAGCTCCATTTCAGGGGAGTTTTATGCTGCTTCAAGTTAACTTTTCTGTCCAATATTCCCCTACAAGTTTTATTGAATTTAAAGTCTGGCTGGCACCCGTAACATGTTATTTGAAAATGTGTTTCTTTGGTGCTTTAAGCTGAACCCTATTCATTAAATGTACAATTTCTGTGTTTCCTGTCTCAGGTCTCCTCCTCTTACCTACGCTTTCCTTGCAGCATTTTCTTCCACTTAGGCCGAGCTGCCGCTGAAACATCTGAACTTTTGTAACATTTAATTACATTTGCATTTCAGGGGCAGTTACTAACCAGTTTCAGAGACTTATGACTTGAATGCACATGTTCTCATGTCCCTGTCTGACCTTGTTTAGTTCTGATGAGTGTTATTTCCTTGCAGTGGTTGGAGGCAGCAGCGAGTCCACACACTTAAAAAGCTCTGGCCATTTACAACCTTCTTTTTCCTATTCTAATCATTACCCTACAGCTGTTAATCATCATTCGGAGACAAAAAGTTAAAGAGCATCTAATACAATCGGTTACACAATGAGACCAGTGTTCTTGAGTGCTATTTATATTTCAGACCTTTAACTGTTGTCTAGACTGTCTTTCTATATGTGTAGCTAAAGTTTTTTGTACAATTCTTTCGTTTTGTTGTTAAATTAAAGCAGTGGAGTTTAGCCTTTACTAGAAACACTGACAGTCCAATGTTCGTCCACCACAACACGTCCCCATCTGTACCTCATTCCCATCCTCTTTTAAACCTCTCCAGGTTTGACCTGATAGCTAACGGTGGTGCGTCACTGACTCTGCGGTTCGAGCGCGCCCCCTTCCTGAGCCAGGAGCGCACCGTGTGGCTGCCCTGGAGCCAGTTTTATGCTATGGACACTCTGGTGCTTAAGACAGAAGAGAACACGATCCCGGGCTGTGACCTGAGCGGCTTCGTCAGGCCTGACCCTCTTGTGATTGCATCCCCTCTCTCCTCCTTCTTCAGCTCCAAGCCAGGGGAGAAACCCATCATACCGGAGACACAGGTGCAGTACCACTGACCTCTGGCAGCCGGCTAATCTCCCTTCTGGTTCCCTCACTCTCTTCCCACTCTCCTTTCTATCTCCTCTCTTTCTCTTTCACTTCCATAGCTCCCCCCCCCCCCCATTTATTCCCCTCTTTCTCTTTTTCTTTTTCTTTATTTCTTCCATTGTTTTTTCCCCTTTTTTGTCCTTCAGCCGTCAGTGGAAGCGTGACCCCCATTACTCCCTCTCTCTCTAATCCCGCCTAATCCCCCTCCCCTGTCATCTTCTCTCTTTGTCTTCCAGGTGCTGCATGAGCTGATCGAGGTGCCCGGCTCGAGTCTAAAGCTGTGCTACCTAAGCTCCAGGACTCAGGGTTACCGCTCCCTGCTCAAGGTGACCATGACCCCAGCGGTGGTGTCCATGGGCCTGCTGAAGGTTCATCTCATGGTAGCAGTGGAGGGCCATCTTTTCCAGAAGTGGTTCCATGCCTCGCCCAATTTGGCCTACACCTACATTTGGGATAAGACCGACGCATATGGGCAGAGGGTCTACGGGCTATCTCAAGCTGTTGGTGAGTGGAAGCATTGGCAGATTATGAGACAAATGGGCTCTGTCCACAGATATACAAAAGCTCCCACCACCCACTTTAAAGCTGTTTAGACACTTGTTGTTTTGTTTCTCTTCGTACATGTTACAAATAACTTTTGTGTCTTTGTGGTCAGTTTTGTTTCATTTTGTCGTTTTACTTTGTAGTTTTTAGTTTCTTTAAGCCCCTTTGTTTATTTTTGTAGCTTTGTAATCAACTTTTGTCCCTGTGAAACATTTTTGGATCTCATTTTACTTTATCTGTGTTAATTTTTTATTCAAATGTAATTATTTTCTTTGTCTTTTTGTAGTTTTTTGTCTGTAGTTGTTGTACCCCTTTTTGTCATTTTGCACATCTTAGTTGTTAAGTCTCTTTGTGGTCATTTTGTGTCTCTTTGTAGTTGCTTTGTAGTTGGTTTAAGTCTTTGAAACCCTTTTGTGTCTCTGAGATAATTGTAATGTTACTATTAGGACATTTTGGTTCAATTGCTAGTTGATATGTGTCTTATTTTAAAGGGTTGGGCCTGACACTTTGTTTGCCTGTACATGATGACGAGATCTGTTCAGTGATCCATCCGTGAGTTTTAAGGGGTGGACAGAAGAGAAGCAGTTATAAGTGCTTGTATTTTTTTCCAGTTGACTAGAAACTTTACCAGTAAGCCAGCACTGGCTATGACAAAGGGAGAGAGAGGGCTAATTAGGGAGCCTGTAGGAGAGTTAATACGCCAGAAACCCGGCTTCCATCCATTAGGAAGTAGTCACAGTTAAGTGCCTTTTGTTTTTTCTCATACGTCTATTTTTCATTGAAGCCGCGATTGGTTCATTCAGCCAGCCGTAACTGTGGTGAAGGGTTATTAGCCATCAGGGTGAGTTAGCAGTTAGCTGCTGGAACATCTAGCATGGGTCCAGGGGAGCCCCAGTGCTATTACATTCTGCTGTCACAGTCGCTCACAGATGCTGTCAGCCAAACACCGCTGTCAGGCCACAGATGCAGTGGCCATCTGGGACCTCAGTGTGGAGTAAAATCAACAGGGACACACTGTTTGGGAAATTACATTCACTCAAAGATCCCATACTTCTCTAGAGTAGCTGTAAATTTGACGTTTCTCAAAGCTCTCGAATCAAATACATTGTTTACAATTAAGTTATGTCTTGCTAAGCTTGGATACAGATGCAGGTATAATACATTATTGTTTGGAGTAAAGCTGAAAATGTGCTGGCAACAATTTCTCACTGTAACTCAGGTGGGAGTTGATGTGTTAACACACATTTCGTTTTAACAAGTTTAAACATAACAACGAACACATGCATGAACACATACAGTACAATAAACGTACGTATCCGCAAAAAAAATGTCTTAACTTGTCATCATAACAAATGTTCCTTTTTTTGTACACTTAGCCAAATCAGCTCGGTCATGTGCATCAGGGTTCACTTCTTGGCAAACGGCACGGCCTGCACATTTAAGGCCTGCGCGGCTAATCTGCCCAATTAACAAGGTTTTTAATTGATTTAGCAGCTTGTGAGAGTGTTAGTTAGGTGCGAGTGCAGATTTCGGTACAGGTGCTAACTAGCTTCTCTATGTATCACACGTCAACTCACAACTTAAATTACCTTAGGAGGATAGGCTCTGATTGATCAAGTTTTGCACATCCTCGCCTCCTGTTTAATTTCAACACAGTTTCACGGCATTTCGTGTTATAGTCACAAAATTAATCTATTGATTTGTGTTCACCAACACAATTTCGCCATTTTAAAAGCAATGTAAATCATAACAAATTAGAAGGAAAAACTGATAAAAAAAAATACAAATTTCAGTATTCTGACACAGAACGATTTTAGAAGTAATGTATTTCTATTGGTAGTATGTTTCGTGCCTGCACCAAATAATAACAAATTAGAAGGAAAAAAAGATGACAAAAAATACAGATTTCAGTATTCTGAGGCTCTGAGCCCCATTTATTTTCCTTGCCGACAGCAAAAAAACTCCAACATTATACAATTTAAAATAAAAGGGATAGGGTTAGGGTAAGATATTGAGTAAGAAAATGTGTTTATGAACCACACAACTTCTGGTCTTCCAAGACCCGACCGGACAAAATGGCGTGGTGCAGGCACGAAACATACTACCAATAGAAATACATTGCTTTTAATATTGTCCTGTGTGACACGAAACGAAAATCGTGTTGGTGAACACGAATCAATAGATTAAATTAATTTTGTGAGTATAACACGAAATGCCGTGAGACTGGGTTGTTCATTTGTATGTATTCTCTGATACTCACCTCTTTTTTCATCTATTCCTCTCACCTGTATCCTTTCCTACATGTAGTGTCTGTGGGCTATGAATACGAGTCCTGTGCCAATCTCATCCTCTGGGAGAAGAGGACAGCCCTTCTGCAAGGCTACGAACTGGATCCCACCGGTCTGGGCGGCTGGTCACTCGACAAGCATCATATACTCAACACACGCAGTGGTACGTTCACACACGCCCGTATATTCCCTCACTAATAAGCAAAGCACATATTTTTCCATGCTTTACTTCAAATGTATTTTTAGTCATTCCCCCGTGTTGAACATGTTTACAGTATGTATATCTCACTAAACGTGCTATTGTCTTGGGGAGGAGGTAAGTCTGTTTGCTTCCTGTGGTTCACATGCAATTGCCAAGAGCCTCTTTTTACCTGTTGGTGTGGATTTTCACAGGAAATGCTTGAGTTGTCTCACCTAGTTTGAAACCCTCATCCAAGCCAGCCCAACCTAGTAAACATGTGCCCCGTCACCAATCAATTAGCGAAAGCTACTGAAACAAAGGCAGGGGGTAGGGAAGTGGAGGAGGGTGGGGGAGCAGAGATAATGTACGTTTTCCAGAAACTTATTTCTAGGCGAGGGGGAGCCATTCTTGTTGCATCATCTAACATACCATTATCTACACTCTGCGCAGTAATACTAAAAAGCAGGGCAATATCAATGGGCTGATGCACCAATGTTCACCTGCTGTGACAATCAATTCGCTAATGGAATGGACACAACTGAAGAACCATTGGTGGTATTTTTAGAAGTGGGGGAAATGAAGCCAAGCCTTCCTCTTTACCTTTACCAGCTCTACAATAAAATTACGTTTTTCCTGAAAAAGGTGAATTGTACACTGTTTTACTTTGGCTATCAAAAGGGCTGATGTTAAATAAAAAATATACAATATCAGCTGCTTGTGAGCCTCAATAAAATATATATATTTGGCTATAAAGAGCCTACAGCCACGCTAGCAGCTATTTAAGCTAACATCAGCATGCTAACATGCTCACAATAACAATGCTAACTGGCTGATATTTGGAAAGTTTAATGTCTACCATCGTAGTTTAGCTTGCACTTGAGGAAAAGAATACAGAACATGGTGGGAATGTCATTAGTTTGGTATTTGACGAATACAAAGTTAGACCTAATGATAGCACTAGACGAAAAACTGAAGTTATTAAAGGGGGACATAAAGTCTGCACCAAATTTAACAGGAATCCATCCAATAGTTTTTGAGACATTTTATCTGCTCACACAAATGTCAACCTAAAGGCAATTTGAGATTAAAGTTCAGGGGACCATCAAAGTTATTAGATATAATTCTTCGGGGACCATTACTGTCTTTACATAATTTATTGGCACTCCCTCTAAATGTTGAGATATGAGATACAGCTTCTATTGCTCTAACTGAGTGTTACCACAGATCATCTAATTGAAATGATGATCCTGAATCTACTCTTATTTCTCTCCACCCTCTACCCTGTCCAGGCATCCTTCACAAGGGAAGTGGTGAGAACATCTTCGTGACCGAGCAGCCCCCGGTGGTCCTCAGCGTCATGGGAAACGGACGGAGGCGCAGTATCTCCTGCCCCAGCTGTAACGGCCTGGCAGACGGCAACAAGCTGCTGGCACCGGTCGCCTTGGCAATGGGCACCGATGGTAGCATATATGTCGGGGATCTCAACTTTGTGCGAAGGGTCTACCCATCTATGAACACAACTGGCATCCTGGAATTAAGGTATAATCATTAGAAAGCTTACACGTTTTTAGATGGATGGGCTGGTTGGATTAAAGTAAGATGACAGGTGACGCAGAGGGAGAAAATAGATATTTTCAGTACATTGAACATGTAGGATTGCATCCTCTATGAAAAAAAAGTAAGTGACACACTGGGGATGGAAATGTACTAGATTTTCTCCAGGGTGTTTTTACCCATGGCTAAATGCTGTTGTTCACACCATAGCCAGCTTTGTATTGCTCTCTGTAGGTTGCTCTCCGCAGACTGTGTGAATTAAAATGTGTTTTTGTTGTGCTTTTGTCTCGCTTCCTTCCTCAAAGGAACAAAGATTTCAGACACAGGTAAGATCCTTACAACTATAAAAGAAAAGTTAACAATGAAAAAGTTCTTCATATAAAATCAATCTTTTCACTGATCACGTTTTCTTTTCATGTCGCCTTTAGTAACAACCCGACCCATAAGTACTTCCTGGCAGTGGATCCAGTATCTGGGGCTTTGTTCATCTCGGACACTAACTCGCGCAGAATTTATCGCGTGCGCTCATTAACGGGAGGCCGCCTGCTGTCGGACAATGCAGAGGTGGTAGCTGGGACTGGGGAGCAGTGCCTGCCATTTGATGAGCGCTGCGGGGACGGAGGCAAAGCCACTGAAGCTACACTTATGAGCCCCAAAGGTGAGCCACTGGCAAAAACTCTAAGGAATTAATTATGTTAATGATTGAATAATCGTTTCAGTCAATTATCAGGCAAAAATGTTTTCTTTATCCAATTCCTGCTTTTAAAATGTTAGTGTGCAGATTTTTCTCCGTTTTATTACATGATAAATATAATTAATTGTGGCTTTTTTAATGTGTTTTTTGGACCTAATAAGACATTTAAATTGGTCACCCTGTGGAGGAAAGTTGTGACATTTAATTGACTTTTATTGAATTGATTAAGAAACTAGTCCTTAGTTGCAGCTCTAGGTAGGGAGCCAATTACATATATATCTGGTTATGATTACAGATCCATGATTAAGGTTAATTAATTATTAATCATAAATTGTTGCATTCAGGTGAATTCTTAAAATGCCATTTTAAAAAGAGCCTTTTTTTCACTATGTACTCGTCTTGTCTCAACTAAAGCAGGGCAGACACAGAAGGAGGTTATAAACCAGGTTAATGTTGAACTTATTAATGGAATTATTTTTATGGATCACAGAACATTGTGACACCAAACTGTCAAGGATGTCACTCGATCACATTTCCTGCCTCTGACACCAGTGTGTGTATGTAGGACTTCAGATGATAGTACGTGTATGTATATATATATATATATTAGGGCCGGGACTTTAACGCGTTAATTTAACGCGTTAAAGTCCCGGCCCTAATATATATATATATATACATACACGTACTATCATCTGAAGTCCTACATACACACACTGGTGTCAGAGGCAGGAANCCCCTGCACACATACAACATAGACCCGCATACGTACTCAAATGTGTGCAGAGTAGTTACTGCGCATATAACATAGGGCAGAGTGGGATAAGTTGAGCCATAATTCAGGATGTCTCCTATCAATGGCAATGATAATAATTAATATTTGATCAAGGGCAGTGAAAATATTACTTCTTAAAAAAAAAAAGTCTTGTGGCTCAACTTGCCCCGGGTTAGGGGTAAGTTGATCCAGGTCAGGGGGTAAATTGAACAACTGTTCAAACCTGGGCATACCTGTTCAAACCTGGGCATACCTACAACAAATCTTAAAGGTAACTTTAAACAATAAATAACAAACCAAATACAAGTTTAGTTTTCAAATATTTTTAATATAAATTTCGATTGAATTGATTGATTTTTTTTAACATGTTAAAAGGAAAAGTAATCATACAAATGGTGATACAATTTCATACATCTTACCAATCAAACACATTGTAAATTCAACTTTAAATGTAGCCTATATGAGCTCTTATTATCAACTTGGCCTACTTTCATTCATTTCTCCATTGAAAAACTGGCTCAACTTACCCCAAGGCCCATGGTTCACTTTACCCCATAGCCACCATTTTAGAAAAAATAGCCTAGCATTACAATTCAGTCATCTTTAGCTTAATGATTCACATGGTTTAATACGCTGCCAACACATCAACATATACAATATATGTGTTTAAACCTGGATATATATTTTTTGACATGACATCAGGAAAATGTACTTTGACAAGCATTTACCCACTGGCTCAATTTACCCCCTTCTCCCCTACCCTACCTTTAGCAACACTCCAACATAATGCAACAGCAACTTCAGAGAACAGACTGAGACTAGTCTGACATCTGCTGGGGAAAAATAGTACTGCTGCTGCATCTTAGAGAAACAGGTGCATGTGATGAATAAAACACAATAAGGTGGTTGGATAAAAAAACTCCACAACACTTGTTAATATTTATATTGTATTATCATATATTTATGTAACATGAAGGTGGCATGTAGATTCCAATTCTCCATTTAGCTCATTCAAATCAGAAATCAAATTCAAAGGACGTAAGCTTCTTGATAACTAATGAATGATTAACGTTTATAAGTCACCCCTCTTGACTAACCTTAGTTATTTCGTCATTGTCTGGGTGATGGAGGCCTGATTTAATCTTTTATCAAGTCACAGGATCAGGAGTCTTCGCTTTCCCCTGACGTCCCACTGGTCATCGCTCTCTCTTCTGATTGGTCAATACGAGCAGCGAGTGTGCTGCTGTGTGACAAACAGCGACCCTGACCAATCCCCTCCTTTAATTGCCCACGATCACTCCTCCGTGCCGTACCCTTCAAATGACGTCACGTCCAGCAAACGCGATACGCATTGAGTTTGGAGACAAGAGAAGAGCGCGTTGCTCATTGCGGTAAAAAAAAAATTGTAGTAGTAAACTCTGAAGACAGAAGAAGGTGTTATTTCTACAAAGAGACTGCTGCTTTTTACACCAAACCGGGATACTATTCATTCAAAGGTAGGTGGTGCACACTTTTCCTTTACGTTATTTCGGTTGGTTTATGAGCCTAGTCATCATGAACTTAGGGGGCTGTGTAAAGTGGGTTGTGGCCTGCAGGTTCCACTTCTATTCGGCCTTTGTTAGCAGCCTATAATGTTTCTTAGACATTATAATGATATCCCAGTTTAATTTCGGAGTGAAATATACAAAAACTACTACACTACTGATGTAAATAGGAACCATATTTAAAAAACAAACAACGGCTACCATGGTAATATTAGGCTAATTACAAACTAGCGTAATAGTGAATCTCAAAATGGTGTAAGACAGTAGCATGTCTATTTAGCATGCAACACATCTTTGGTTACCAAATTATATATTTATCAGGTTTGTTGTGACTTGGCTCAGGCCATATGTTTGCCTGCGTTGTTGCTTGTGTGAGATATTTGTCGTTGTTGTCCTAATTGGGTCCAGTGGGGCTGTCTTCATGCTCACATTCAGCCTCTTGGTCTTGTGATGTCTGGATGTGGAGAAAGTAAACACAGGCTGCAGGGCTGTAGCATGGCCTGTGTGAGCAGTCTCAATTAAATAAAGCTATTTTTGTAGAGAACTAGGCCAAAATAGACTTTCTAAACCATATTTCTAGGAATAACATTCATGTAATTGTGTAAACTAAGCCCTTGTACTGGATATATTACCTTAAGATGCCATTTTACCCTAGAGATTCCACTTGTGTGTGTGAAATTCCAAACAGTTTTTGCTATGTTTTTCATGTTTAACATAAAGGAAATACAACTGCATTTTATATGCAACCCGTGTTGTACATGGAGAATAATTGATATGGTTGACAGGGTCATTTTCATGTTACAACACATTTCCTGTTCAAACTTTTACATGGAAAAAAGGGAACTAGTTAATGGGCTACATGCAAGATCTCCCAGGATCCCTTTTTGATCATTTCTATTTACTGTAGCTAATATCAGTTTCCCTAAAGAAACCTGTCAAGGCTGGTTTAAGGGGGTTTTGGACCCTCTAGCTGATCAGGTTGGCTGGTTAAGATGGAAATAGCTGTTTCCAGTAGTCATTAGATGTTAATTTGATCAGACAACTTGCTTTGTATTAATTTGATTAAGATGAATTAACTCTAGTTTGCACGTAAATTATTTTAAAGTGTAAATTGTTAAATCCTGCCAGACACAGATGTTAGTGAACCGACTACACCTATTTACTCCTTTTTATCAATAAAAACAATGCCATTGTCTGAGGGATTTAATGGATTCAGAGACGTCTCAGGTGCACTGTCTGTGTGTGTCACTCTGAACGTGATATAATCCTCATGATACTGCTGTGGAAGCATACCCTGAGCTCACTCACCTATTTTTAAAGTCAAACAGGGTAAAACAAATCAGTAACATGCAAAGGAACTCACACTTAACACAATGTGCAAATCTTTCTAGGAGCGACTTCTCCTGTAAATCACTTCTCATGTAGACTTTAATCTGATGCCTAAGAGTGGAGCAGTTTTATACAGGTACAATGGAGTCCTACAAGGTGCACTTTGACACTGCCAACATCCTTATTGGTGTCAGATTACAGACACCAAGGTCCCCTTTTGAAAAGGCCCTTTCTCAGCCTTTAGCCTGTAATGCAACACTCTCGAGTCACACACAGTCCACAAGGTGGATCAAAGATTACCAGAGAGACAGAGATCTGATAATTGTGTTATTTTACTGCCTCCTCGCTGCCTTAAGGTACAACAAAAACAAACCATCAGGGATAACTCTGTTCCTCTGGGAGCATGGTAACCATAGTAACAGAGGCCTTTCCATCTGTCAGCAGCTCTAAGAACATTCAGGTCACGAGAAGTCATCCATCTTTGAAAAGCACTGCAAAGAGATGCTTATTGCCGAGGTTCCATCTGGATAATTGTGAAAGAGTACAACAGTAACAGTTGTATTTCCTTTGTTTCCCCTTTGTTATATTTCATCTCACTCCACCTGTGCTAAAGAGCAATGTAACCTTTCATTAGGTACCCAAGAACCATCCTCAAACCTTATTATGTTATACACCTTACTATTTTTCTAAATTAGGTAATTAAAAATGAGGCAAAACAATAGCTTTACTTTAAACCTTATAAATAGAATATTGTTTTTGACGATAGTCTTTTTAACAGTAATGTTTTTTGACACAGGATGGCTTTCTTTTAAGCAAATAATTGAATGATGATGGAGAAGCTTAGCAGGAGGGATTTGCAGTGCTATTTAGATGTTTATAGTGTACACACACAACATGACAAGGCAATCCTGGAAGGTTACCAGCGATGCAGTTTTCCATCTGGCCTTTTTTCTCTCCTTGTTGTGGCTGTTCTACATGAGCAAATCCATCGGTGAAGGCTAGCATGAGGGTGGGGGCGGACCTGGATCTGCTTTATCGGAAGCAATTATTGGCAGGTTGGAAAATGCTAACCTCCTCTTGAGATTTAGAGTGGAGCATTAACCTTTAATGCTGATGACAAACATGTATTGTAGTTTCCAAACAGCCGTGCGATTAAAACACTTCCTGGATATTAAGCAACGCCATTGCAATATTTAATCTCCTTTGTGATGTTCCTGTAACACGGAAATGACTAATGTTGATTATTTGTCACATTACATATTTGTTTTTCTGAGTAAAGAGTGACGATCAAGGCGATTGGTCACTGCGTTATATTTCCTTTTCCCCATTGTTCATTAGCCTCACCCTGCCTCACACAGTGAAGCTGACTCCTCCATTTGTAAAGTGTGTGACCAGTAAGAAAAATGGTGCTACTCTGTAGTAGGGTGGACGCTGGTTGTAATTGACTATTGACTCCCTCAACTAGCAACAACAAATCTGTTGTGCTTCAATTTCCTGCGTGGCTGTGGAGAGCATAGTTGTTTGTTTGTGTGAGACGGCACAGAAGGAGATATTTTTAAGGGAATTAGGGAAAAATCTGTGCAATGTACTTTCCTGTTCTGGCAAACAGTTGCATCAGTTGTTCTCTGAAACCAGGACTCAGAGGAGCTCATTGTCTAATGTGACTCAGGAGGCACACACACACACACACACACACGCACACGCACACGCACACACACACTTCTCTGCGGTCCATACAAAACCACACATTATTCTGATAGTTTCATTTAATTAAGGCGCATTCTCATAAATTGCACAATAATTGCAAACTATGTCGATAGATTGGTGATTGAGCTTCACCGCAATAACCACAACATATGCATACTTTTATTGTTGTAGTGTGGGAATTCAGTATACAGGTATGCAGTATAATTAAACTATACATGAAAATATGTATTTCCAACTTTGTTATACACTAATATATATAAGGGTTGTTTAATTATGTATAGTCTGTATTGTGTATTACTTTTACAATATATCCTCATATAGGTCTGCATGTTGCATAAAATCAGAAAAACATTCCCTACTGATTTATTTATTGTTAATTCCTCCCTTATTATTACTGCCTAACTATTTTATAATTTTCCAAATATACATTTTTTTTTATTTAAGCAATTGCTATTAGACAATTACTATTATGCCTATTTTTGCTCTTGTTTGTCATGCATCATGTCAGGTTATGTACAGCGACTTGTTTTTCAGTATTTGTCCCCTGTTCCTTTTTTTTTCTACCACCTCAATAGTCACAGTGTGTTGTTTTTGCACTCTATATATATATTTCTTTTTTAAAGCAGATAAACATGTTCCAAATTCTTATATCTGTCTTTTTTGTTCTTAGTATTATATTACTTGTATTCTTCCCATTTGTGAATACTGAGTACACACCTCCTTTCTCCATTGTTTTCACCATCTCTCTTCTATTTCCTTGTCATTGAGGTGATCGTTCAGCTAAAGGATGAATTTTGAGCAGCCCCCTCCGTACCCAGGCAATGGCCCCTCTGCTCCAGGCTACCCGGTCCAGGGCCCGCCTCCACATGGCTACCCTAACCAGGGTTACCCTCCACAGGGATACCCAGTGAACATGGAGCAGCCCAATCCAGCTTACCCCAACTACCCTGCGGGACCAATGGGCCCTGGAGGCCCTGGAGGCCCTTATCAAGACCCCGGACAGCCTCCTTATGGGTACGCTGGACAACCGCAACCACAGTTTGGCTGGCAGGGGGGACCCCCTGGACCAATGTATGGGGAGGCTCCCAAAAACACAGGTGAGTGGTTAGACACAAAGGAGATGAATGCATATGTATTAATAATATATATCAATAATGGTGTCAGAGCAGTGTGGGTGGAGTGCCACTGAGGAAAAGTGCTTTCCTGTAGTTCATGCAGGGCCGCCCCTCCCTCCACGCAGATCACGCAGACTGCGTGGGGCCTCATCTTTGTAGCCTCATCTTATGCGCAAATGCGGCGCAATCATGCGCTCCACTGTTTCCCCGCTGCGAGGATCCGGTGCTAACAGTTCACCAGCGTGCTCCACTAGCACCCACGCACTCCTCCTCCCCCCCCCCCCCCTCTCAACGCTCTCGACACATGTGACGACTTGTGTACAGACCCGGGGGGCCTCATGAAACACCTTTTGCGTGGGACCACAAGTTGGCCAGGGGCAGCCCTGAGTTCATGTATTGAGAGGGAAAAGTTATGTTGAAAAAGCTAGAATTTGTTTGCCAGGTGAGTTCAGGCAAAACCAGCAGTCTCCTGATGTAGACACGTTGTTCACACACTGAAAGTCTCTTCTTTTGATCAAATAGTCCCTTTCGGTCACATTCTGTTTCACATAAGTGTATCCTTATATTGGTATAATAGACCTGCTTTTGGATTTTCTCAAAAGGCCGTCACGACAAAGAGAGGCGAGCTTACACGCTATAATACTTTTTCTTTGCATTTGGTCATGTTGCAGGGGACACTTTTTTAGTATTGATTACTGAAATTACGTGTACTGTCTTTTACCACAGTAGATTTGAGCCAAACCCTCTTCATTAATTGGTGGGAGTCTTTTACCGAGCAAGAGACTCGCATTGTAAAGAATCTATGGGGAAATTCCTGTGATAAAAATACTTGTATTCAAATATTGGAAATTGATAATAACATTTGACCATTTTGGAATTGTTCTAATTACAATCTCTCAAAACCATTCCATGAAAAGGATAGTGTTTTTAGTTTTTTTAAGGTGGGGTTGTGTGAGGTTTTAAAAGTCAGTGTATTTACCGTCAGTAGATTGCAGTCTGCACTCCCTCAGATTGAAGAAGCAGACAGGAGTACCAACACAAGCTAAACAATGTAGTGCTGTAGAGGGAGGGCAGCAGCAAAAACATATTTCTAGTCACCCAGAAAATATATTTTTGAGTGTGCACATTATTTTGAATATCTTCACTACTTCACCCTACCAAAACCATTTTAGAAAATAAACTAAAGCCGCTATGTATTCTTTATGTGCTCTTATCAAAGACTCTTTTGACAAAACTTTGATTTTACCTCGATCAGTTTGTTTGCGCTATTTTGTGACTTCAGTGAATCGAAACTAACCCTTAAAAACACAAAAGTCACACAAGAAAAAAACTAAGCCATGAAGGCAGCGGTGCCCAGCAACTCCTGTTTTCTGCAAAGTTAAATGTCCTTTTTTGTCAAAGGAGTCTGGTGGCTTTCTGCCGCTCACAATTCTGTATAGCGGCAGCCCAATATGTCTTGAAATTGCAAATGCAGAAAAATATATGTGCGTCACTAAAATGTAAAACCATTATAAGCAGAACATGTTCAAAACTCAGAGGCTCCAAACCAACAAATGTTTGACTGTTCTGCTTAAAATAAAACGTAATTATTATGTATTTTATTATTTATTTGTTTGTTTTTTCCACACATGGCAGTTATTTTAAAACCAAACATGTACACTTTTTGTGTAGCCCATGGTGGAAAGGAGCAGGGAGAAGAACATCTGCCCCTAAAAAATAAAATAACAATACAAATGTAAAATCAAAAGCAATGTTCTGTCAATCACAGTTGCTTACAAATACCTACAAAAACATAAAACCAGAACACAATCAAAAGTCATCTTCATACTGTCTGAATTATCAAGATAATTGAGCATTTATTTTCTGCCTTTTTGACTGATTAATACAAATGAGTGTTTAATTGACTGGGACTGAAAAACCTGTCACCATGTAGAGTAAGAGCAACTAAGGATTTAAAAGGTGTGAAGGCTTAAGATAAAAGGTGTGTGTAGGCATCAACGCCTCACAACTGAGCATCCAGAAAAAAAAAGGCACACATGTCATGGTAAAATATTCCAAATGAATATGCAAAGCGGAGAACACGGTTAACACTGTTATCTATTAAACACGAGCAGCGAGGTGTTACTGCTCCAGATAAGCCTCCTCTTTCTGATCAAAGGTCTGCACGCTGCTATCCAGATTCTGGCTTTGCGTTGCCTGGATTGACATTCATTATTAAATATTGGCCAATCATTAACCAGTCATATCATTATCAGGGTTCGGTGTGATAAGTGGTCAGCTAGCCTTACTTAATCTCTGGTAGTCGGTCGCCTTGGTAACCTATGTCATGAGTCAGTGCACCTGGCTGTTAAAGGCTGGATGAGTGTTACCCTCCACATGAATGATTAATCACAAAAACCAGGAAGGGGGGGTGTTTCTGTCCCTGTTGTTTGACTATTTGTGTGTAGGTGGAGCAGATGGTGAACTTAACATAAGAGTAACACAGCCTCATGACTTACTTAGCTGTATTGACTGAAGGAGATATAAAACCAATGTGGATTAATGGGAAATGCGTCGTTGGCAGAGTAGAGGCGTGGAGTTCAGGAAGCTCTCATTTCATTAGTCTAATGATACCTCAAAGCACTGCTGAAGTTACTCAACCGTCACGGCGTCTGATCATGGCTGCTATGGCATTACCATGACGATGTGCCTCCCGTGAAGAACGTAATTAGTGGAGAATCATAGCCATGGTTACACTCGAGCCCACCGCTGAAGACTTGACGGTGAATTATCTCAGTGTTTCTCTACGATTTTAATCACTAATTGCTTTCTTTGAATTGTCTCTCCCTTCTTCCCTCCATCCCCTTTTTTTATATTCCCACCCTGCTTCTCTCCCCATCTCTCTTTCTTTCTCCAGTGTACGTGGTGGAGGACAGGAGAAGAGACAACTCCGGCTCGGACTCGTGCCTGACGGCCTGCTGGACAGCTCTGTGTTGCTGCTGTCTCTTCGACATGCTGACATAACTACTATCCAATTCCTGTTCACCCCCTCGCCCCCCATTTCTGTGCCTCGAACCCCATCACCCTTTCCCAATCCTCCCCCTCTTTATCTGCCTTAAACCTCGCACTCTCTCAAAACCAACCCTCCGTTTCCTCTACAAGTCTTTTATCCTCGTCTATAAATAAAAGCCTCGATTTCAATATGGAAGTCTCTGTCCGGAGCCGCTTACTCGGCGTGAATCCCTCAGCACTGAATAACTCACTGACCCTGTGCAGGGGCTGCTCTGTAGCAGTTTGTAACTGAGCTAACCTGAGAGGCAGGCTCTTCACTGTAATCTAACACCAACACACCAGGAATACACACACACACACACACACACACACACACACACACACACACACACACACACACACACACACACACACACACACACACACACACACACACACACACACACACACACACACACACACACACACACACACAGATACACACAGATACACACACACACACACACGCAGATACACACACACACACAGATACATAGCAACAAATGCATACATAAGCTGTGTCTCAATTTGAATACTTATTTGAATACACTGCATGTCATAGACTGTGAACAATAGACTGGGTAATGTTCTCCTAAAACGCACAGGACTGCTGTGGCCTCACGTAAAGTTGAAGATAGCCACTGTTAGCTAGTTAGCTAGCTAGCCGACATAGACGTAAGTGGTGGCAATCACTACAAACTGCTGAATTAGCCCAATAAAATGAATGGTGGCTTATTTTAGACAATGGTATAGTGGTACGTTCATTTGTATAGTGCTGTGTTTACTGGAGCAATCCCAAATGGTCATTCCCTTCCATTACGAAGCCAAGATGGCGGTCGATGAGGATAAGAAGTGCCCAGTGTTCCCGTGTTCCACACTCAACTTCTGGACTGTTATGATTACACCATCCTGGTATTCATAATGCACTGCATGTTTCGTACTTTGCAAAGGAACCCACTTAAACACTCAAAACTGCTAGTGTAAGTATAGAAGTACGCATATTGAGACACAGCATTACAGTATACTTACATCTCAGGCTAATCTAGTGTGAGGCTCTTTGGCACTTTATGATGATTACCTCTGTAAGATACTCCTGCCTGCCCTGTCAACCATCCCTTAACTCCCCTTCTGCTAGTTCCCAACGCCAAGGGCAACTCCTTACACTGCCCCCCCCTCCCCCAACCCCACCCAAAGGCCACCACCAACACCCCGGCTGTTAATGAGCCACAGGGCGCTCTTAAGAAGCTGATGCTTGAGATGTATCCCTTTCATTTGCACAGAAGCTGTTTTCGCCGACGTATGTCTTCAGGTGGAATCATGACGATAAATGGAATGCATTTTTTAAAAAGATGACAGTAATTTATGTTTGATTACTGTCAGCAGTCGATGGCCGCAATGTTTGTTTTTTCTCATTGTGATCTTGATATGAAAAATGATTCCAATGTTATTTTTATTACATACCTTGGAGATAAAACTGGAAAATGAAAATAAAAAAAGAAGAAAATGTGATTTCTTACAAGAAACCAAATGATCTGTCAGATGTCTTTTTGCTTTGGATGACTTGCATTAAAATAATTTGTTCCCATGAAATAGCTGGTTTTGTTGTTTGTGTATGTGGTGGAGGTTACAGGAAAGCAGCGAGCATAGATCTGTATACTGTAGCCGACGGGGCCAGGCCGGATCCATTCGACTATTTATAACCCAGCTGCTGGTGCAGGATGTTGAGGGCACATGGTTGCCTGCCTGACACATTACCAGTATGTTTCACACATGAAAAAATAGGAACTGTTGGGGTAGGTTCACACACAACTGAGCAGGGAATCTATAGGATGTTTCATGGCTTCCTGATACACAACCCAAAGGCAGTTGTAGAAAAAAAGTAGTTTAGAATTTACATAAAACATTTAATGCTACTTTTTACATGTATCTGACAGGGGAGGGGTCATTCTGAATAATGCATACTTTACTTTAAGACATTTTCTTTGCTGATACAAAGCTAGGATATCAAAACTGAGTGAACCAACACTCAAAATCAAACTATGAGCTGTAAAACAACAAAAGGTTGTACACTCAAAAGACAGTCGTAATATTGCCGTTTTTGATAATTCTTTGTGGGTATCCCTACAAGTAAATCCTTCCACAAATATTGAAGCTATTTGAAATGTAAGCAATGCTGTCGACCTTCCCCGGACCTGTGCATGTTCCATGGAGGACATTTTTTGACTCGCCACAGTAGGAAAAGCACAGGTGTAAATAATGACAGTGATGATGGCCGAATTTGATTTCAGCTTCCTGGTATGGTGCATGCTGGCTCCCTATCACTGGGGCACTTGAATAGGAGCTGTCGTTAGTGTTATTAGTAACACCTGGGCTTTCCCTACTGTGACAAGCCATGTCTGCTGTGAGTGTCTCTGAGCTCGTTATGCATTGTCAGCTGTGAGACCTTTTTATACACAGGTGTGTGCCTTCCAAAATCACGTCCAATCAGTATTATTTACCACAGGTGTACTCCAATCAACCGACTCAAAGATTAGCAAGAGAAACGGGAGGCTACAATTCAAGCGCCATTGCAAAAAGGTACGTAATTGTATGTTCATTTGGTATTTTCTTTTAATTACCCAAGCTGAAAAATTATCTAAATATTCTGTTAGTCATTTGGGGTAGTTGAGTGTAGATTGATTATTTTATTAAATACTTAGCGTAGTGGTACAACATTACAAAATGTAAAAAAGGGGGATGTAAATACATTCTAAAGGCGCTGTAGTCATGTATTCAATTTGCGTGATAATATATTGATGATTACAGACAATTTAACCTGTTTTAACACAGTCGAGGGAGAATGAGGCATTTAAAATTCAATAGAGTGGAGGAAAATTATCCCAGGGAAAAACATTTATCCGTAAGCACTTAACAGGCGTAATTGAAATGGCTTCATAAATGGCACATCCTAATCGAAGAACAGTCAGTGTAAAGAAGAATATTGGCCCCTAAGCATGTGTTTGGAAATGCAAGCAGTATGTCTGAAGAAAGGAAAGCGGTAGTTGTGCGTGGGCAGGCCTTTCGTCTACTAATGAGTGTATTGGTTATTTATTTGAAACAAGAATATATGGAGCAAAAACATACCTGTTGAGGCACAATCTGCTTGTTTTCATTAAAGGAGCTTTCCCATAACACCAGTGCACCTATGTTAATGTGAGCTGTTGGAATTACGACTGTGAAAAAGAACATCAATCATCTTCAAACACAAAACAAAAAACGAGATGAAAGTGAACTACACGCTGCTCAGTTGAAGTAAACAATTATGTTTTATTGATAAGGTTCTCAGAAGAGTCTCGTTCAGTGAATGTATAAGAATCATCCTTTGATAATACTGATTTGGTACATTATGACATCCAGCACGAGTCTCTTCACAGTGAGAGGGATCCATTACTGCTACTGCTGTTGGGATCTAGGACAGATTAACCTCTGCTTTCAAAACCAAAAAACAGTCAAAAACAACAAACTCGGGGTCGATATTGTAGATATGGAATATTAGAGTGCCACAAAACTCTAGAGTAGTAAGACCAGCTAAAGATTTTGCACATTACAAGCCACTTCCTCTTAGAAATATAAAACTTGATATTCTGGACAATATTCTACTGTGCTGCATAAAGGTAGGTCTATACACTGTACATCGAAATATAGCTCGAAAAAACAGATTTCACAGTTTTAAAGACTTTATTTAAAGTATAAACCGCTTCTTTTTTTTTTAAACACTTTATTACATAAATTATTCTTTTTGAGAGTGACTATTATTTGCCCCCGGCAGCAAACTGAAATTAATACAAAAACAAAATTTCTTACATATTTTACAAAATAAAATAAACTCATCCATTAATGTTCATTTGGAATAGAACTGGTGACTCATTCATGATTGTCATATAGTACTAAGAATAAATAAATAAAAAAGAATAAAATAAATACTAACTTAGCATGTTTTTTCCGGACTCTGTGAGTGGTGTGTTTGATCATTCTGTACAGAAGTGCCTTGGTGAAAGTCTCACAATTCTACCGCGACTGAAACGTACAAAACTACGGCATCTACGATATACGCAACATCCTGAAATTTAGTGAAGTCGGACACATATGTAGTAATATGATCTTCACCCCATTTTAAAATAAACAATGCTGTGTGATACACTGTCCACAAATATAGCCATCACTTTTTTTACTTTGTTTTTTTAAAAAGTGTTTTCGAGTCCATTAACAGCTTGGTTTTGTTGAAGGATGCCGTTAGCTTGTGTGTTGCTTGGTTGGATGTGCGCTGACTCAGCAGCAGAGGACTGGTCCGTGGTGGACGATGGGAGGCCTGAGACAGGGAGACGACTCATACTATTGGACGACCTTTAACATTTCCTTTGTGTGTCGCGGTTTATGACGTCTTCCTTTGATGTGTAGTTGTAATGGCTGAACTCTGGAGTGGCCTTGTCTCCACTTTGGTCCCTTTGCGTTCAGTGTCTATTAGAGACAGAAAAGCGTTCGCCGCAGAATCCAGCGCAGTACAACTCCACCGCGTGCTCAGTAGCTGTCATGGCCGCCGCTCTCAGTGTGACCCAGAAAATATGGGCGAAAATATCACTATCTTTTTTAAAAAGGGGAATCTTCTTATTCATTAAGCAACGGTTCTCAAAGTTCTTCAGTGCTTTTTCAGTTGTTCAAAGTTTTTTTCCAAAAAAACAACAAAAAGACATTTGACTAAACTTTAAATGTTTTGCCTGTGGCAGTAAAATCAACAATAATATCTTTCATTCTTTTCAAAAGTCCCTGCAGCGTTCCATAGTAACCCCCCTTTGGTGGTTAATTCTCCGTGGGTTTAGAGAGGAGAGGGGTCCGAGGAGGCTGGGTAGGAAAAAGGAGCAGGATCTAGAGAAGTGAAAGGTGGGAGAGAGAGGGAGAGTCTGATGGGCTGTTACCTCTTGCCCATCTCGTTCTGTCTGAGGAACTGGATGTTGTTGCTGCTGTCAGCCAGTTCTGGGTACTGCTCCACAGGCAGTACATAGTATCCATCGTAGCCCTGTACTCTGCCCGTTGTTAGGAGCTGCTGTCTCTCCCCCTCCGTCCAGAGGCGACTGCCTCCCTTCCCGTCCCTGGCCCTCTGCTGCTCCTTGGCCCAGGCCCCAGCCAGGGCTCTCTGCCTGGCCAGCTCCAACAGTCTTACCTTCTCTTCGTCCACCACGTCCGCAGCAAGCCCGTACCGAACACTCAGCACTAACGAGGGAACGGCGAACTCCACAGTCACGCCTCTCCTCGACCGGCCGCTCACCGTCACATTGATGCCGCTCTCCAGTGACTTCCGCCCGTTAGTTAGCCCCAAAGCTAATAGGTCACTGTCCGCAGAGCCGACCTTCACAAAGTAGTGGCAGTCCTTGGCGTCCAGGGTGTAGTGGGTGCCTTCCAGGTACTGAGCGCCATTGAGCACCAGAGCCACTTTGCGGCTGTCGTCACTGGCCAGAGCCGACACGCCGGCCACCACCCGGCCTTCCTTCAAAGCCAGCATCACCCCTCGGCCTATTATTGGGGTGCTGGTGCCGAACCAGTGACCCGGCTTGTCCTTGCGTCTTCTCCGTTCCTTGTTGAGGAGACGACCCTCCAGGGCCATGAAAGCCTGGTTGTGACGCTCTGCTGCCTGCTGCACACCCGTGATGAGCTACAAGAGAAACAAGAAGAGTGTTTTTGACTTATCTGTGTTGACATAAACATCTGAGCCACTATCACAGGGTTAATATTGGCTTGATTCTGTCGATGCACTCCCTACCTGTCCGTTCTCACAGTGCTGGGTGGCCTGCAGCTCGTAGGGCGGCTCCACAAAGTAGAGTGAGTGTCGGGGGAACCCTGGGATTATGTTGCTGAGCTGGAAGCCAAACATCACCAGCCAGCTCTTCACATCTAAGGCAGACAGGAGGGGAATTAATTAAGTGCAAATGAATCATTTTTCCTCATAAAAAGTGAAAGTGCGGTTGCTTGCGTGACTCATCTGGTGTTATGCAGAGCTATCAGCTACTTTACTATCCGCAATACATTCTACTTGCATATTGTTTCAGCAATAATCTGATTCTCCTGCACTCTAGAGATATCAGAGACAATGTCAGGACATACCGTAACAAGCTAATTTGAGCTTGTTCTGGAGATGTGATTGAATTACGGATCTGCTGTCTGAACAGTACACTGTGGGTTCCATCGGACTATTCTGCTGTATACTCAAAGCCCTGAGAGGCAAGTTTAATCAAATATATTAAATGTTATCTTTTATTTAGAGTTTATGACATAAGAACTGGTGGAATAATCTTTCTTATTTCATATTCTTTTAAAAAATATATTTTTTTGTAATACCTATTTTGGCCACAGGAGTGCAACAGTACCTCAGCTTGTAAATGAGACTCAAAGCAGAGTTTATGTTTGAAACAAAAGGAACATGTATTATGTGTTAGTATTTCATATCACATTATTGTCTTGTATTTCTTTTGGCAGCAAATCTATTTTCATCTTCATGTAACTTGTGATAAATATCATTCAGAAAAAAAAGTTTTTATTTTGTTCTTCCCCTATTATTATTATTATTATTATTATTATTATTATGTCATAAGCACAGGAGAGAAAAGAATGTCAAATGGATCACTATTTCAGAAATCAGTTTCTAGATACCATGGGGAAATTCATACAACATAATTAGACATTTGCACATTAAAAACATATGAATCCTTTACCTGTGACATAATTTTTGACATCCAGCATGTCACTGAGGGGGTTGTTGTTCTTGAACATGTACAAATTGAACGGAGCGGGATCCTTCCCTATCTTGGGCCAGATGCTGTAGTCGGGCGAGGTCCAGCGCCCGGCCAACACGTCGTAGTCCCGCTGGGTGAAGTGGACCAGCTTAGTCAGAGGGTCGTAGAGACCGCCGTGGAAACCCACCACCAGCTGGAACTCCGGGTTTGAATCCAGGTACACTTCTCCGTAGGCTGTGTACTGCACCTGGGTGACACAAGTGGAGAACATTTGCAATGCAGATTAGTTTTAACACCTAATTAAAATGTTGAAGCCGTAGAAGAATGTGAGATTTTGTAAATTACCTGTTTGATCATTTGCCCATTGCTGCTGAAGACAGCCAGCGGTGTGCCAGTGTTGTCAGAAGCTATGTAGTATTCCTCTCCACTGCTCACCTCCATGGCAAACAAATGTCCCTGATCACAAGAAAGTCATAAAATTGAGGGTACAATGTTTTTTACTATAAAATGAAACCTATAAATATTCAGGTTTCCCGAGAAAAGATGATCAATATATGCAGATTAGTCGGAATATAAAGAAGGGATATGTACCTGCAGGTCATAGTAGAGTGATGAGATCTCCGAGCTGGAGTGGTTGAAGATGTGTGTGACCCTGGTGGGGTGGTTGAGGTTAGCATAGAAGAACTGCAGGTGCTGCCCCAGGCTGTTCCTGGTGGACACCCTGCGACCCAGCCCATCGTAGTGATACACCACGCTCCAGCCTCCGGGGCCCCGATTGTAGGCCCTCAGCAGCTGACCTTTGGAGTTGTAGTCAAAGACGTCTGAGCCGCGCTGGCTGAGGTAGCCGTCTTCATCCACGCGGTACTGGACGTCTCCCAGGCGCGTGATGCGGTCTCGGAGGTCGTAGCGGAGCGGCAGGATGCGGGCGCTGTTCCCGGGGTTCAGCAGATGGAGGTTACCGTTCAGGTCGTAGCTGTAGCGCCAGGTGGACCAGTCATTCACCTGGAGAAAACAAGGGGGTTGGGTTGAGTCTATTGCAATCATGGCCTGACAGGTTAGAGTGGTCTTAATTCAACATTAACAGCCTTAATGTTGGTGCTTCACTAGGGAATCAAGATTCAACATCAGATACTTTAATAAGTTGATAATAAACTGTGTAGCCAACCAACAGACATTTCAGAGAAACCCTCCCAGTCAATGTTTACAATTTAGTGGATCTTTTTTTCTCACAAAAGGCAGGTAAACAAAATGGCATCTCAATGTCTAATTCTGATAATAAAACAAATCTGTAGTTATTAGGAAGGAGGTTGTTTAAAATATGAAAGCGGAATATTATAGAATAGTTTTGTGTCGTTTCATTTTTGACTCAGAACTTTTTATCCTCGGAACACTTTTATAAAGTGCAGGCAGGGTGAAGATGCTAAAGATTAGACAGTGCTTAACAAATCTATATCAAAGAGTACAAACTCTCTCCAAACTAAATATTCACCTTGACGCCGCTGAGCTGTCCGTCTCCATCATAATCATAGCGGTACTGAGTGGTGTTGGCGTAGGGCCCGATTTTGAGTTCTCTCTTCACCACCCGTCCCATGCTGTCGTACTGCACCGTCATCCAGTACATCAGCGAGCGGAAGATCTCGTACTGGACCTCCTTGATGCGACCGTGGGTGTCGAAATGCTTGCTCAGCGTCATAACGGCAGTGGTGATGATTTGATTAATGTCGTAGTAAATGACCCCAAACTTTCCAAAGTGCTCCACCTGAAAGGTTTAGAGAAAAGATGAGTCAGTGGCTGCCAAAAAATTTACATCCACAGACAAATGTGTTTTTTAAATAATTTTTTTGTACATCATTGCTCAAAACTAATGAAAAGTAGACTAGAGGAACATTTTGGCACCTTTCCAGAGATCTCGTCGTATCGGTATAGGTCAACAGGAAGTGGCGTCTCACTGATGACTGGCTTCATGCTGGCGATGCGGAAGCTGTTGTCGTGGTAGGTGTAGTCGAACCTGGCGTTGACCATTCCCTCCTCGCTGAAGCGGTAGATCTGCTTGTCAATGAGCGGGCCCATTTTGCGATAACGGATGGTGCAAGAGAAGCCCCCGCTTTGCAGGTTGACCATCTTCAGCACGCCGGCCGTCTCGTCGTAGCCGAAAGTGACGGCAGTGCTGTCGTACACGATCTCGGACAGCTTGGCCAGCTTGCCGTACTTGTAGAGGACGCGGCGGCCGGTGCCCATGAAGTGCGTGGCCTGAGGTCGGCCGTCCTCACTGAAGTCGTGGATGATGGAGGCGTTGCTCTCTGGAGGGTTGTAGGTGTTGCGGATGTAGCCCACTGATACGTGCGTGAACATGGTGTGGCGGGCCACGCTGGGCATGGTGACCGCTGTGACACGACCCGAGGCGTCAAACTCAAAGACGTACTGTCTCTGGCTCTGCAGCAGCAGCACCATGGACTGGGAGCAGAGAGGGAGGGAAAATCCGGATTAATATAATAGCATTATCAATGGATGACTTGCCTCCTGTGAAATAGCACCGGCAGTAATTTGCTTTCAACTGACACATTTGAAACTTCATAACCATGAAAATGATGTATTACTCCACTAAATTCTACAATTCAAATTGCTATTCATTACATGTCACACTTTTATCCAAAGCGTCTTACATACTCAATACTGTGGGCAATCTCCCCAGGAGCAGTTTGGGGTGAAGTGTCTTGCCCAGGGACACAACGACATGCGGACTGCAGTGGGGTTTGAACCTGTGCTCCCCTGATCCAAACACCAACGCACTATTCCACTGCGCCACACGCCTATTCCTCCTTGCCTTGATTTGATACCTAGATGACAATGTGACTTACTTTGTCAAGGTAGCTGTAGCTCCACACCTTCCCATCTACGAAAGAGCGAGACAGGACGCGTCCCTGGGGGTCAAACTCTGTCTTCTCGCTCATGCTCCCCCTCTGCAGCCCGACCAGTTGTCCAGTGGTAGAATAGGACACATTGACCACCGCCAGGCTGCTGCTGGGCAACCACATGGCTGGCCGGCCCTGAGCGTCGTACATGATGCGCAGCGTGAACTTCCGGTGGTCATCGTAAATCTTCTCTGTGCGCGTGTTGCGGTCAAAGTCAATAGATAGAAGATTGCGACCATGAGCCTAAAGAAAAAGGGGGGAAAGGAGAGGTTCATTTCATCTTCAATGTCATTATTATATCTAACAGGGGTGCGTTCACTCAAAGACAACTCACTCTGAGCTTCCTCCCGAACACGGTGACCCTGCCCTTGGTCTGCTCCTTGCGCAGACGCCATTCAATGGAGTTGAGGCCATTGTCAGTGGGCAGGGTGATGTTCCTGCGGCCAATCGTAGGGCTGACGGAGCCTGCCAGGAGGTGGGGCTCGGTGTGAAAGCTGATTCCCATACCATTGGCGTACATCACTCTCAGGGTCCCATTGTTGCACAGCTGGTAGCTGTTCCTCACCTGGTCTGTAGGGGGAGAGAAACAGGTATAAGGGAGGCAAGGACAGAAGCCACTAGGAAGACCAGATGATCTTGGTCTACATGTTGTAAGAATTAAGTTATTAATACAAGAAAATACAATTTAAAAGGATAGTTTGGATGTTTGAGGTGGGGTTACATGAGGTACTTATGACAGTATAGTAGATGGCAGTCAGCATGCTCCCAGTAAAAAGTCTTAGAGGAGTTAAGGCATGGAAGCTAAGAAATGTACTGCAGCGATGTGAAAAATGTATTTTAGCCACCTAAAAAAATGGCCAACGTAGAAAAATATAAAAAGTCGTAAGAGTGCACTTTATTAAGAGAATTTTCACCACTTTACCTTGCCTCCTCAAAGCTCTTTCCATCAGGGAACTGAAGCCATTACATCCATCTATGTTCTAGCTAAAGCCACCAAAATCTATAGAAATAAACAGCCATTCTACCTTGAAGAATCAAAGTCGCTGGTCTACTGCTGTTTTTGTTATTGTGTGAATCTGATGATTAGGAAATAATCAAAGTCTCACAATTACACAAACTATCCCCTGCAGTCATCCATAGCAATACATTGGTAAGCTTCCGGGCCATAACTCCTGCCTCCACAGGCACAGTACCTCATACAAAACATTTTAATTTGTATTTGCCTTCTGCCGGAAAAGTCAAGTTAACGAGAGAAGGAAAAGTACAATCTTAAGCCGAGAAGCTCGTGTCAGTAAGACCCAAATGATGTCTATAAAATATTTATGGACCTGATTCCTCTTTGTACAAACTCCAAAGTAATCTGAATGAAAATAGTCAGGCTGAACTGACTATCTATAATCTGCCCATCTTTACAGTTTAATGACTCACTCTCAAACACAAGAATGGAAACAGATAAGCCCATGCCTAATGCTGAGGTAAAATGTTCCCTCAGATGTCTGAAAACAGGCATCCCGATCACACGATGCGATTGAAACGAGATAAAATAGTTTTTCCGCTCAGAAATATCTGGCAGATGCGGAAAGAAGGCTTTTCCCCCCTTATAATTTCATTTACAAAAGGTTAAGGGATCAGATAGTGTCTGCATTTGAAGCCCCTCTATAAATGACAGTAATCCATAAGGCCAATTTGTAATAAAGCTCCAGGCACATTTTTAACAATGCCTCAAACAGACAAGTGAAGCTTTTTCCATTGACTTGGCAGCAACGGCCTTTAGATAAATCTTCTTTGCTCTCTCTGTCTGAACGACCTCGTAATAAAACAGAAGCAAGGGGGGGGGGGGGGGAGAAACGAGAGCTGGAGGGCCGGCGAGAATTCACTGTGCATGAGTTAATGAAGAGAGCGAGGAAGAGAGGGAGATGGTTAAGTGAGTATGTCAGCAGAGAGCCGTGCTGAAACCCACAGTGCGGTGGAAGCCTTAAATGACTTACAGCTCTGCGAACAACTCTCCCCCATTTTCCTTCCGCAACGCAGGTGGATTTCGCTGAATACATCTACAACTTATTCTCTCCGAGGCCTTCACACTTTCACAGTCTGCATACTCACACTTCTGTCACGCCACTGGTCAAGGAAACATTATTCTCCTTCTTCTCCTTCCTCTTTAAAGAACCAAATAAGCTCAGGGATCATGGGGGAAAAAGAAGAGGGCTGTGTTTTTAAGTTCTACGCATGTGCCTGAGAGGGGGAAGCTTGAGGGATGAGGAGGATTCACCCCGTGTGAGTTAATGAATTTTTTTTTCTGTGATGATATTCAAAAGCAGGATGATCCCAGCTGGGATTAGCAGCTATATATTGGTAATTTCACTCCATGACAGGTAGGGAGAAGAGGGTTGGATGTGGAAAGGAATGGAAAATCATTTCCTGGAGCCGGCTCACAGCGGAGTGAAAATTACAAGACTTTCAATTAGAGTCGGCAGGCCGGCGCATATTCACCATCACAGAGGGCGGCTATGTTTTGAATACTGAGATGAAGAAGCTTTAAAGTCTGCCAAAGCTCAGACTACATAAAAACAGACCCACTTTATCGGCTGCTCTATAATTAATTAATATCATAAATATTGATTGATTTATATTGCCCTGTGTTGATGACTAGAGGCAAGCATTTGTCCACCTTCGTGCCACATCCTCTGCAAGTGTTTAAAAATTCATGAGCGGCTCGTTTTTCCACTGCACGTCCTGTTTGTGCGGCTGAGCGAGTCTCCCTACCTTGGACCACGGTGTACGAGGCTTCGACGGAGGACAGGTTGGTGATGACTGTGACATCGTCGTCTCTGCTGGAGCTCTCGATGTCGATGTTGATGGAGCGCTCGATCTCACGGTGGAGGCTCGTCACCATGCCCGTGGGGTACGTGACGTTGGTCAGGCGGCCCTCGCTGTCGTACCTGGAGGACGGGAGCAGAGCGGTGAGGGGAGGACGACATGTATCGGAGGACAAAACTGAAGGATGCTGCTGCAGAAAACACACTTAATTTAGAAATTCAAAACTCCATGTCAAGGCTTTGTATCTTTCATTTTCATACCACCTGATGTTGTAAATATTTGTCTTTCACATGTTTTGGACACACTCACAAACTCAAAAAGTAAAATTTGTTCTGAAACTATCATTTTTTTTCATCAATTCATTCATATTTTATAGATTAATTGTTTGATCTATTGAATCAATGTGATGTCTTTTTAATGTTTAGATTTGTCAGTCTAACACCAAAGATGTTCACTTTTATATAATTGAACACAGAGTAAAGCACTAAACCTCAATGTTTAAAAGGCTGAATACAGCATGTTCTGTAATTTTTGCATTAAGCCAACGAAAACTCCTGATCAAAATAGCAAATATAATCTTTATGTAAATGTATCATTTGGTTATTTAATTAATCGTTGCAGCTCTAAAACCTTTTCAAGTCATCCTTAGAGGAACTGGTTGCAGTTGTAAAAGCTAACTCTGGGGGGCAGCAGCACGCTGTGTGAGTTGTCAGAGGAATAATTGGGAATGCAGTAGAACATGGCGAACATAAAACCCGTGAACTCATTAATTTTGTATTTCAGGCTTGTAGGAAAAGTGGTGGACACTCTCCCAAACACTCACTGGTAAAATGTGGTCCATCCAGTCTCATCAGCTTTGGTAGCCAGGAGGCCCGTGTTGCCACTGTAGCCCATCAGAGCCACTTCCTGGCCCATGGCTGACACGCTCCGCAGCCCTCCGGTGGGGTCCAGTCCCAGCATCACCACCTGATTCTCTGGGAGCAGCACCAGTCGGAGCAGGCCGGCCCCCCCTCCCTGGCCCTGGCCATCCCTCCTCACCTTCACTGTGTTGTTGCAGTTATCCACCAGTGTGGCCAGCTCTCCGTCAGGGCCATAGGTGAAGTTGTAAAGTGGCTCACCAGTCACTAAGCTGATTGTCTGGATGTGAAGCCCCTCCCCGTTGAAGACATACAGCTCCTGTTCCCTTGGCGATGCGACCTCATACTGCGCAGCTCCTCCGAATCCAACGCTGGAGACGGCGGGGCCCGGCCTGTTGGCTCGCACGGCCCTGATGCGAATGTTGTTGAGGTCTGCGATGAAAAGGGTCCCATCAGGGGACACGGCCAAGGATGTAGGCGAGTTCAAGCCGGCATCTGGGGCGTAGCCGTCATCGCCGTAGAAACAGTTGCAGTTGACATCATTCTTGCAGTCGCAGTCGGAGGCGACGCCAGCCAGGAGAGAGATTTCTCCATTGGTGCTAACCTAGGAAAAAAATGACAGAAAAATGCAATTACAAAAAAACAAAAGTCAACAAGCAATGAAAGAAAATGTCTCACCAAAAGCGCAACTCATTTTGTGTTATCAAAAGGGATGTAGTGTCTGTAGATCTGAAAACAATCTCAGAATGCCTTAAAAAAATAGAAACACCCACGCAGCCCGACCAGCTGTGCTGTCAGTTTTTGCTTGCCAACAAAATACGCCCAACACATTCATTCTAAAACAACAACAGGGCTGAAACAACTGTGTACAGCTTTTCTCCATCTCATACCTGTCTAACTCTGTTGATCTTTTTCTCATCCGTCTCGGCGATGTACAGGACGCCGGTGTGGGACAGGGCGATGGCCGTGGCGCTCTCCAGGGCCGCGTGTATGGCCAGCTTACTGAGGCTGTAGTCGATACCCGGCACTTGGCAATGCATGGGCCGACCTGCGATGATGCTCACCTGTGGGCAAGGACAGAAAATCAATGATCAAACTTATAATAATATCCCAAATATAAAGAAGTGCGCAGCCTTTTCTCTCTAAAAGACCTGCGGTTAAACTTCCCATAATGAATTCCAGAAAGTATAATATTCTAAGAGCTAATTAATCAGCAACGTTACCGCCAGTGTGAAACTTTGAAAACCATGTTTTAACTTTTACTTCTAAATTGGCTTGAGAAAAGCCTAATTGGGACTAAATCCTGTCACAGCCACCCTAAGGGTCTTGTCGGGGCAATGGAGCCTTGTGGTACAGACCTGGTGGTTCTCAGTGATGCGTAGGACAACATTGTTTTCCAGGATATAGAGAGAGTTGTCCATGGGGTTCACTGCAAGGTCCGTGGGCCACTCGAGACGCACCTAATGGGTAGAAAGAAAAGTTAACCGTGAGATAATATCTATGCTGAAGGAGGCGTTTTGAAAGGACGCCAAGGTTCGCACAAGTCTCTTCTTCATTTTTTTAAGTGACTGCGTTCTTCACTCTCTTCTGATCCATTCATTTATCCACAGTCTCTTTAATCCCCCCCTAAATCAGTCCCTCCCTGACCTCCTGGCGCGTGTCCACACAAGCTCAGCACTCACTGGGCCGTTAGATCATCATCCATCACACCATCACCCAGAGTGTCTCCTGCACTTCCCTCTTATGACCGGCGTACCTGGCTGACGTCCATGCTGGAGTCACAGCTCAGCGGCCGCACGGCAGTCAGATCGTTGGCCCCCAGCAAAGTGGAGATGATGCCGTTCTGGTCCACCTTCCGGATCATGGTGGCATCCACGAAGTACATCAGCCCGTTTTTATCCACAGCAATACCTGTCAACGCAGAGATGAACACCGTGAGTGACGATTCATAACTCAAACGCTGCGGGGCAACCCAAAGACATTTTAAGTCAATTAAACTGCACTCTTTCCAACGGCTGGAAGTGGATGGCAGCCCTGACAGCCCGATTGCTCAATGCTTCATTGGATGACACTGAAACAAGTGATGTGAGGGGCATTGAACTGTTCGAGAAGTGTTCGTTTTGGGATGAGTCATCGGGATGCGGAGCCGAGCTCATGCTCCTCCCAGAGGCCGAATGTAGACTACAAGCAGATTCTTTAGAAAAAGCAAGTGATCTATTTCCTTCCTTCCTGCTTTCTTTTTTTGTTCTTGCCCCCCCATCTTTTCTACCTTTGTCTCTTCTCTTTCTCATCGTTTACCAGTGCTGCTGCGTCAGCCTCATCGGCCTAACAGGCAGCAGGCATTCAAGACAGGTGTGTTTGTTCGAGGCAACTGTGCACCGAAATAACTCCTAGACGCAACGAGATACACAACAACAGATGGAGGATACAGGGAAGGGTAGAGTGTAAATGAGAGAAGGATGGAGAAGGATAAGGCAGAGAGAGGGCAAGCTGATGCATGCTTTCTGACTTCTCCTACGACAGGTAAGAGTGAATTAGGGTCTCATTGGCTTCCTTCATAAACACTCACAAACACTGTATATGTATATATATATATATATATATATATGTGTGTATATATATATATA
>NW_011370678.1:52858-58855 GCF_000735185.1 Notothenia coriiceps
TAATAATAAAAAATAAAAAAATAATAATTTTTTTCTTTTTTTAAACACCTTGAATTTCACGGGGGGGGGGGCGCAGGGCTCCGTTGGCGGGGAACAGCGGACTTCCAAGACAATGGTAGGGGAAACACTGACTTGTGATACAAACCATAGCAGGATATTGTCTCTGTGTTAAATGTCGCAAAAAATAATATTTGTATTTAATCATTTTCTGAATGATTTCAAATGTATTATGTACTTGTTCATCAACTAATGATTGTTAGTGAGTAACAAAAGTGAAGAAAAAACGCCAAAACATTGCTTATTCCAGCTGCACAATTTTGAGAATGCAGAACATTTTTATAGGTTGTGTCGACTCTCGGTTGGATCAAAGTATTTTTCTGTAATCGTCTCATTTCAAAAACAATATTTGATTAAACGTTAAAAATCTAATATGAGAGACAAAACTAAAACTAGGGCTGGGTGATAAAACAATATTATCCACTTTTAGTAAAAAAAATATTTTAGTCATAAGACCTTTACACCTGTACAATGACTTCTTATAATTCCTCTCCAATGGGAAGGGGCAACAAGTCCGCAACAAACCAATAAAAGTATTTCACATATAACTTGATAAAACTGAAGTCATCTCTTAAATTGAACTAGCTGCTTGCCTGTCACATGTGGTCCCGCGTGGTGCTAACTTAGTCTCTGTTGTTTGCTCTGCAGAGCTCCATAAGACATCTTAATAGCATTCTAGCCTGACACCAACTGTTACATAAGGCCCTACGAGATGCTCTGCTCCACACCCAGCTGTCGACTGTTGACTCACTAAGTGGGAAAGAAAACTAAAGGAAAGATGTGCAGAGGAGGCCGGAGGGAGGAAGGGAGGATATTTGGTAAACACTCGGATGTTTCCTCAGTTTAAAATACCATTTCCAATAACATCCAATCCTGCCCGTGATGCTTTTCACTTATCAGCATGTTCTACCATGCTCATTATTCATCCTGACTTCTCAAAATGCAATTCTTTCTTTTTTTTTCTGTCGTTGTTGCACCCACTAAGCAGTCTAAAAATAGCTGACTTCCACCTGTCTGCCAAAACTGCCGCTTATCTGGAGAACAGTAATCCAAAAGGACACATGCACTCGAAACACAAAAAAATACTTCATTTGTGGTACTCTCAGAGCTGACCTGGAGGTGTCTGGCGATCCATTTAACACACCGCCGAGATAATGAGCGTGCTGACACAGTCGAGCAGCAGCACTGTCATGAAAAACCTGAATCAAAGAGGGCTGTACCTCGGATAAAACTGGGGAGTTTCACTATTCTCCTTGGTAATGAACATGTAAATTATCCAGGAACAATATTTAACGTTTTTGCTGTGTTATCAAATGTACCTATTCCTTTTTTCTTTACTTTTAATTGATGATTAAGTCCTGAGAGGCAAGTGACAATCGTTTAAAGGTCCCATGTCATGCTTTTCTGGTTATTACCCATCCCCTTGTGTGTTATGAAGGTTTTTATGCATGTAAACGGTCTGCAGAGTCACTAACCCTCAAAGTACGCCCTGTAGCGAGTAAAACTAACACGATTAGCGATGCTAATGTGAACACCGACCATATCACGTCCAAAACAGTCGGGCATTGTTTCTGATAGCAACGTTTCTGATAGGGCCGTGGGTCCACATTTCAGATATTACGTCATATCGGACGCAAATCTGGATCAGCTCAGTTGTTTCCCCGTTTTTAGAGATTTGGGTAGGGGAGAACGGGGTAAGTTGAACCACCCCCTGTAACCAGGCAACGCCTTATAGTTGTAATCAAGTGACCAGAAATAATGCAAGCTCCACCCATTTCTCATTGCCTGTGAAAGAGAGATACTCATTGTGGTCTGGTAAGTAAACATTTTTACAAAAAAACGTTTTTTGCTTGTCAAAGTACATTTTCTAGATGTCAGCTATATCGGCTGTCATGTAAAAAAAAAAAAGTATCCAGGTTTAAACACATATATTGTATATGTTGATGTGTTGGCAGTGCATTAAACCATGTGAATCATTAAGCTAAAGATGACTGAATTGTAATGCTAGGCTATTTTTTCTAAAATGGTGGCTATGGGGTAAAGTGAACCATGNAAAGTTGAATTTACCCTGTGTTTGATTGGTAAGATGTATGAAATTGTATCACCATTTGTATGATTACTTTTCCTTTTAACATGTTAAAAAAAATCTATCAATTAAATCGAAAACTAAGCTTGTATTTGGTTTGTTATTTATTGTTTATAGTTACCTTTAAGATGTGTTGTAGGTATGCCCAGGTTTGAACAGGTATGCCCAGGTTTGAACAGTGGTTCAATTTACCCCCTGACCTGGATCAACTTACCCCTAAACTGGGGCAAGTTGAGCCACATGACTTTTTTTTTTTTAAGAAGTAATATTTTCACTGCCCTTGATCAAATATGAAGTATTATCATTGCCATTGATAGGAGACATCCTGAATTATAGGTGTGTGTTTTCATTTTTACTATGTGTCATGTCTCCTTGCTTAGAGGACAGCATAACTAAAAAATGGCTCAACTTACCCCACTCTCCCCTACGGAGGAAAAGAGAGGGTTTTATTTTCTCACGCTGCGTGGCGTGAGATCCCCAACACACCGGGGACACATGTTTATGTATAAAAGACATCAAAAAGTGCATTTTGCATGATAGGTCCCCTTTAATAATAGTTATCCATTTAAAAAAAAAAAAAAAAAAAGTAATTTAGAAAAAGAAATAATAAAAAGAACAAAATAATGAAGATAATTAAAAACGTAGCACTAAAGAATTATTGACTTGTATATTAAAAATGTATTAACAATGCATATAATAATATTCCTATTAGACTAGAGTTTAATGTAAATCGAAGGCATTTAAAAATATAATGTCCTCATAATGTACATTTTTACAAATAAAAATAAACTTAAAATGTGTGTATCTGCAGCACATCAGTGGAGAAAAGAAAGGGGTCTAAGCACGAGAAGGACAGTGTGTGGGCAGCGGTGGGAAATGGCCTGCGAGCCACTTAAAAAGCCATTTGTTCCTCAGCATCTCAGGGAACAGCAGCCTCGTTGGAATGCACCATTGACGCCCATTTTTTTCCCCACTTGAACTTTCCTCACCAGCTTATTGCTTGATAAACTCCCACCTGATGTCTGATGCTGAAACACTCCCAACCATCATCCTCCGCTTTCCCATCAGCGCTGCGGGGAATCAGAGTGGAACCCGCCTCAGGGGGGGATTGGATGTTACAGCGGATACCGGGGTGGATTATTAATGTTACAGCGCTTTGACTTCACTGGAATCGTGCTTTTTCTTTTCATCCGCTTACGTTCAATTGATTATATACAATTATAAGCAAACTTGGTCTGTAATATCGGCTATCAAAGATATAGGGATATATACTGCCGTCTCATCGCAAAATGGCTAACGACGAAATGATTGAAATAGTTAATTTGATTCCAACTAAATATTTCCACTTCTAACCATGTCAGGCACTCATTTGCCCCTTACGTTATAAAATCAGTAATATTAAATCATGTAATGTAGGATTAACAATACGTAAAGTTTTTGCTGCGTTATCAAAGTTAACTATTCCTTTTTATTGATGATCAAGTCCTGAGAGGCAAGTGACAATTGTTTAGGATTTATCCATTTTTCTAAGTCTAATCTAAATTATTTTCTCTCCTGTATCTGTAAATCCCACTTAGGCCTTCTAGAAAAAAAACATTCAAATGTGTCATAGAAAATGGTTCCTTAAATGAACAAAGTGCGGAGCCATTAATCAAACCTTTAAAGGCGGGTTAGGTAAGTTTGAGAAACCGGCTCGAGATACACTTTTAGTTATATTCCATGGAATGCTCTTAACATCCCGATAGCAATGAAAAAATTAAATTCTTTGACAATAAATACATAAAAATATCTCATCTGTGGAAGCTGAGGCGCTGTAAAAAGCACGACCAATCATCTGAGCCGGCCCGGCTAAAATAACTGGATGGCCTACCTGCCTGTCAGCCTTCCATCTGTGCACACAAACTTATCTCGTGCCCTCATTGGTCATGTGCGCGTTCATGTGTGTTGGAGGAGGGGCTCTGTAAGGAAGTCTGAAGGAAGAGGCAGATTTGTTCTGGTTGTGTATTTTCAAATTCTAGCGCACTCAAGCTGGTTTCTCCATTCTTACCTCCCCCACCTTTAAGTAAGTAAAGCCTTATGATAAGGAGTAATATGTTGGTTGTAGAGGTTGAGAAGTCCATTGCTGCCCAGTGGAAATACATTAAACATGTGCAAACGCATGACAAATGACCCTGAAAGCACAGAGTAAACTCAGAGCGTGTGGAGTCCAAACATAAAAAAATATTATGGCTTTAGATTTTGAATCTGATAAAGATATGTTAGGATAAAGGAACGAATAGATACCGTTTGGATCACATGATATGGCTACTGTATTAAAAGTAGTTTTCTCCGACTGCATCGTAAAGAAGAAATAAATCCTGCTGCTCCACATTTATGGCCTCGGGCATCAATAGCTACATGCTTTGGCGATAAGTATCCTTAAAACCAGCTTAAAAACACATTTTCAGAGTCAAGTGTAAAACATTTGAACTCCAACAATCTGCAGGGTGTTTCTATTCCCAGTTTATAAAAAGGAACAAGGCCAGACATTAAGGAGAATCCTCTCTCTCAGTATCCCTTGAATAACTATCAGGAGAGAAAATATAGATAACCCTGAGTGTCTCTCTGCGCCGCGAGGTCTGTCTTTGTGTTGAAAACGCTTGCCATTGAGTGGCTGCTCTGAGTAAAGGGTCAACAGTCTGCAGAACCGAGAGGTTTATCATGGAGGACCTCATCGAAAAGTGCACAAAAGACGGGGTCACATCTCAGCCTCTCCTGAAGCAAAGTGGTGGCCCGAATGCAGCGAAAGAGAGCGAAGCCATTCATTTCTTAAATATCTATTAAATACGTCTTTACACCGGGGGCCCACACACACACTATGGATCATGCAAGAGACTTTCACATTCTGAACAATATAAATTCAGTGAGACTCATTGCTTTTTATTGATATGAAATCAGCACTACCTGACCCTGTGACACACCTAAAGGGGTCTTATTGTGCTTTTTGGAGTTTCCCTTTCGGATGGATGGATGGACGGATAGACGGATAGACGGATAGACGGATAGACGGATAGACGGATAGACAGAGATAGAGAGATGGATAGATAGATAGATGGATGGATAGATAGATGGATAGATTAATTAATTAATTAATTAATCCTTAATTAATTATTTTGTTACAGGACCAGTGTGCTAAACATTAAAATACAGATACTTAAAAGTGGAAAAGATTTAACAATTGAAAATCAAATTAAAATTAGTATATCAATCACTATTAACAATGTCAACAATGTCAACAATTCTGGATAGTAAAAATGTTCTTAAAAATGCTCAAAGATAGCATGATTTAGTAGTGTGTTATATAGGTGTTTGTGCATGTAAATTGTCTGCTACAGTCCCTGTGTTCCCTCCAGAGGAAGTTTCTCCCCCCCTGCCTGAAACGCCTCCATTGGACTCCTTAGTTTACTTCCCTAACATAGTGACATCACTATATAACACACCTATTGGCTAGCATTCCAACACATTGTACGTGATAGGCTAAGGGGCGGGACATCTCTATGCTGTGTAACTTATTGACCACATACTATGCCATTTATCCGCTTCTAAGTTGAAATGTTGCAAAATGTCTTACATTAAAAAGTGAACTTATTCTGAGGGAGAATCCACAAAAATTGATACACTTGGTCTAATTGTTTGTGTTAAAACATGGTCTATTTAAATGAACTGACTTGTTAATAGCAGAACAATCTTCTTTTACAAGTACAGGACATTTCATCCAATCAAATAGGAATACAGTACAACAAAATAAATAACCCTCTGCAAGCATTATCCTACACTTCTGCACTGTCGGAGCCAAGGGACCACGATTCATGCTT
>NW_011370679.1:0-1128 GCF_000735185.1 Notothenia coriiceps
AATGGAACATGTCACTGTTCTTTTTTGTGTCTCCAACATAAGAACCTTTTCATTTAAGGTCAAATTGTAGATTAATTCAGTTTGAGGCCATTATGAATGATATCTGTTTTTACTGTCCTGTATTATCTTTTTTTTTACAATAAAAAAAGGTATGCCTACTGTTTGAATTGCATCTAAAAGATTTTATTGCAAGTATGTCTTTCATTGCACCAAACTTAGCTTCAGTGAGAAAATGTCCACCATTACTTTACAAAAGTACTTTATAAGTGTTTTATGCAGCTTTTCCTGACAGTATATAAGATATTTATAGAATTATATTTATACAAACTTGGCTCCTAAAATATGCTACACTTTAAGCTAAGCAGCATTATAATGTTAAAAATAAACTAACCACATCATTTGTAAACTTTTAAATACATTAGATATGATCCAATTTGATCTTGTTCCAGCCAAATGGTGTCAATCAGCATTACCTGTAAGCGACAGGTTGTGCAGAAAATAACTAAACAATAAAATAGAAAGAAGTTAATGTAAACATTTTTACTGACAATTAGTCATTTGTGGAGAATCAGTGGTTAGTGAATCACTTTATGGGTGGGACTGTGTTACTTCTTGGAAACTGATGCTGATGTGTCAATTATCTGGTAGCCCTTTGAGAAACCACAAGTTAAAACAAATTGTATTGATGTGTGCATGTGAGAAAACATGTACACACCACACCGTCTCTGCTCCTATCGCTTGCACATTCTCAAATGATGTTTCTCTTACAGTATAAATAAGTAAAAATGAATGAATGTCATTCCGATATAAACTGGTATTCTGGCCAGAAGTGGCCCAGTATGTTTTGATTACAGCTCTATCTAGTGTCATCATTCTGGGGACTGACATTTTGTTTTCATTCAGCCAACCCTTTTCTTTTCAGCTTTATATATAAACAGAATTACATTTATCAAAGGTCCCATGTCATGCTTTTCTGGTTATTACCCATCCCCTTGTGTGTTATGAAGGTTTTTCTGCATGTAAACGGTCTGCAGAGTCAAAACCCTCAAAGTACACCCTGTAGCGAGTAAAACTCCAACACAGAAAAGTGTTTGGCCCAAAACGCCTCGTTGGTGAAACGTACATCAT
>NW_011370680.1:0-6718 GCF_000735185.1 Notothenia coriiceps
GTGGGGGGGGGGGAACAGCGACAGAGAGAGCTGAAGGATGAGAGACAGGAAACAGACAGAATACACAAGCAGGAGTGATCAACTGGAATTGAGAGGCAGGAAAAAGATTTTAAGATCAATAGAACAAAAAGACATGGGATGATAGAGAAAGGAGAAGCGTGTTAGTCTTCAATGAACATTTCACAGTCAAACACAAATCAGCGGGAAAAAAAGGTGTTAAAATTACGACTGGACCAGCTTTAGGCCTGAAATCTCATTTGGCTTTTTCCAGTCATTTCTAATTTTCTTTTACTCTATTGTTAATACTCTTCTTGTTCTTCTCCTTACTATCAGAATCCCTCCCGCTGTACCCCGCATGCGGCATACAGCGATCCCGACTACAAACTAAAGAGAACAAATGCCGGATCTGGGTGACTTCAAGTTGGAAATGATCTTTCGTTCCCAAAAAACTAGCTGTTGGACGTCCTCCATTACGTCTGTGTTCTGAATGGGGGAGGCTGAATTATTCATGCTATTGCTAATGGCTTGAATTGAGATGTTTGGAGTAAATTCAAGTTTGTCTTCCTGGGGAGGGCCCGGGGGAGGGCCCGAGGCATGGCAGGAAGAAAATAAAAAGGAAAGTGAACGCATTCTTTTGCAACATGGATGCAAGAAGCACAATAGCCAAATGCCTCAACTAATGTGCATTGATGTGCACCAATACACAAGAGAACTTTAATGAAATGCTACACTTTTATATATTTTACATCATGTCTGTAATGATTTCTCTCCAAATGATAAACTGGAAGCAACATACCATATTGACTAAGCACAAATCCGTTTTTAAAGAGGCCCTAATATGCTTTTTGGTGTTTTTAATTTCCCGTAGTGTGTTGGGTAGTTTTTTGTGCAGGTAAATGGTCTGCAAAGGCTAACATCCCAGCAGTTCCTCCAGAGGGAGTTTCTCTAAGGGGCGGGACATCTCTAAGCAGTTGCCCAATCACAACAGAGCCGGCGAGCTAACCAATCATGGGCTCTGGTTTCAGACAGAGGGGGAAAAGAGGTGCTGCAGCTCAGGCAGTAGGAGGACAATAAAGAGCTTTTTGAACATTAAAGCATGTCAACATTTCACAGTAGAGGAACAAAATACAATTATGAACCTGAAAATGAGCAGAATAGAACCCTCCATTTTCAGTTCTCATTTGGTCTGTGTGGTGGTGTTGATGGTTACTTACAGAGTAGGGCGAGCAGGAGTGTTGCTAGCAGCACGAGAAGGCTGGCGCGGTGGGAGTGGGCGGAGCTGCAGTGCATCTTGTTCTTCTTGCAGACGCACACTTGAACTTTGACCTCTGTGTAGTTGGACAAGGGGGGCACCCCCGAGTCAGTGATGAGCAATGGGAGCTGATAGTTGGCTTTCTTCAGACTGTGCAAGAGCACGATTTTGGAGTGTGTGGCTGTGGAGGAAACAGAGAAGAAGAGGGAGGTTAAATAAAGCGAGTGTATGATAATCCGCCATCCCGTCTATTGTCCGTCTATTCTGTATTTAAGAGCATCCTATTTTGCAAAGCAGAACTAAATATGTACAAAACTAATGCACCCCAAGTAACTGACTGCCAAGCCTCTTCTGACAACTGCAGCGACACAAATTGGCACTACTTAAGTTGCGTAAGATTGTTACATTGGGTTGCATCAGATTTTACCCTTCCTTAAGAGTCACAAAAGAAAACTCTGGAGCCTTTTTTTACTTTGAAATGTGTCACAATTTGCAAAAATGTGCATTTCACCCATCTGGCATGGCTGTTAACTCCTGGTCAGCTGACTTTTAGTCTTGTATTTAATTAGAACATTTACATTGTCAGACTGTGTGCTCGAAAGGCAGCAGTAAACATTTCACAAGTCTCTCGCTCTGCGTATTTTGATACAAAAGGACTCTCGTGTGAGATGCAGAATTTCCTGAAGTTTCTACAATCCCTGATAAGCATGTACAATCAGATCTCTTAGTACTGCTTTATTAATCCGTAGATAGTTTAATCACATCTACAGTAGTCTACTTATGTTGTGTGTTCATGGAATCGTGCTCATTTGTTTATCTCACGTGTCTGCAGCCACATGCAATATCAAATCCAAGGTGATAACAAAAACAGCAGGGTGACACATTATTGGAAGTGTCTTTGAAATTTGTTGATATACAGTATTATCTCCAGGGGAGCTCCCATGTTTTATCAAACATTAAAATATTAATGTGACATGTTGATTAGGGATCTTCAGAGAATTTGTTACCTGGTTGCTGTAAGTAACTTAATTTGTATCATACAGACAGAGAGCGGTATCAACCTTCTCATCCAACTCGAGGCAAGAAAGTAAATAGGAGCATCTCTCAAGATGTCAAACTATTCCTTCAATCATTCACCCATATGTATTTTTAAACCGTCTACATTTATAATTTCAAAGGACTGATTTGAAAAAGAATATGGACAAAGTGTTCAGGTGTTTTAGTTAAGTAAAATCAACAATACCACAGTGAATATATTCTCAAGTAAAAGTCCTGAATTCAACATTTTACTTGAGGAAAGTACAAGAGTATAAGCACCATTAAATACAAATTTGTAATAAATACCAAACATTGAGATAGTCTTTGGATATAATGGCCAATTTCAGAATATTATATATATAATCTGATTGGATTATAATTATGATGAATTGATGTTTCAATTGCTTAAATTCTGCAGCTGGTAAAGACAGAGCTTTTGTTTACTGTTGGGCATTTTTTTTATTTCACCAAGGAATGTTAGCCGATAATAATACATAATAAAGTCTTTGTTGATTATATTTTATTTGGCAAAATGTGTCTCTAAATTATGGTGGAGTAGAAGTATTTATTAGCATGCAAAGGACCTCATAATTGTACTTGTAAGGGTCCAACACTGAAGTGATTCAGTAAAAAGAGTGATTCTGAAACCAAACATTTGTAGTAAGAAGGATTAAAACTAGATGTTGCATGACAAAAAAACAAGTTAAATGTACACAGATGTATGGTGATGAGGGGTGAACCCGTACCAGCTCTCCTACCTGTGGTTCCACACACACACACACACACACACACACACACACACACACACACACACACACACACACACACACACACACACACACACACACACACACACACACACACACACACACACACACACACACATCTCTCTCAAACACAGGCACACACACAAACACACACACACACACACAAACACACACAGGAGACGAGCACAGTGCCAGTCCATTTCAGACGAGCGGGCCCTATCTGTCTCTCCAGCGGGGGTGATTGAGGAGTGTCTGTACCTCCCTCTCCTGCTGCCAGTCACAGCTAATACCTCTGGGCAGGTTTCAGCTCTGCTCTGTCACTCAAACACACACACTGCGCTGCCAGTCATGCAACCCTGAATCAATGTCTTTCTTGTTCGTCTATCCTCCTCCTCCTCATCCTTCCATCCTGTTATTATTTTTCCCTTCATCTTTGTCATGTTATCTGTTCTAGTTCAGACGGCATTAGTTGTTAAGTAAGTACACAGATGTTATACTTGAGTCAAAGTACTTACTTACTTTAGGAATAGCACAACAGTATTACAATCACACTGTGCTTAGATTATTAATGTGAAAGACCTTTTCTTTCCTGTAAAGAAGCTTTTATTATGACTTATATTATTGAAATATTATTATTGATGCTTTTCATGTAGGAGACATTTTAAAGTGACGGCTGGTAGACCTCACATTTGAACTACTTTGTATCATGTTGGATAGTTTAATCTGAAATAATTGATCGCTTTTTTTTCATAAATCTGAACTTGCTAAGTAAGTACAATACTTCCTTTGAAATGCAGTGGAGTAGAAGTGGAAAGTAGCATGACATTTAAATGTTCAAATTAAAACAATTACAAAATGGCACTGTACACAGTACTTGAGCAAATCTATTGGGCGTAACTTGTCTGTACTAAAAATCGACTTATATTATAAGTCAATATTTTATGCTGTCGAATGCTGTTGCAATTTACTTTTGTTACTCTCTTTTTCCTTATTTTTCTTTGTTTATTTTATCTTTCCATCACCTGCCTCCCCCGAGTGCTTTCTGGCAGCCCTGTGTAGAATACACTCAAAGCTCTTGAGAGGTAAAATAATGACCGTGTAATAGCAGGTAAAGAAAAAGTAACTCACAGAGCCCTGTTTGTTATTTTCAAAGAGGTGAAACTTTTCCCGTTATTTAACGCTATTATAATGTCAAAAAGTACTGAGCAAACAAAACCTCAAAATAAAGTACTCACAGTTGACCCTGGTGACCTTCCATGTTTTGTCGAGGCCCGGCTGTTTTCCCAGCTCTATCTTAAAGGGTGCGGCGTTGGGGTAAAGGTCCTTGTCCCGCCCCCCGACTATAGCCACGCTCAAGTCATCTTCACACACCCGCGCTACCGACGGGACCACATAGGGGGCGTTGTCATTATAGTCTTCCAGGTAGATGACCAAAGAGCCGGTGCCTGTGGCTGGAGGGCTGCCTGGAAACACAACATTATCACATATTAGGAGAGGGATAACCAAAGAGTTGATTGATTCACTCTCTCGCTGTAGGCCTGGATGCTGATGATTTTGTGGAGGAATGCAAACAATAACGATGTTGGCAGATGTGAAAAGAGCAATAACGCAATGTGGCTGCAATTAAACATGGTGTACTCATGATTATTTGAAAGTTAATTATCTTTTTAACCGTTTTCATTCTGCCATGTCGAAATGTTCTTCAGCTGACATCCTAAAGCAGAGCAAAGCATGATGTTTTAAAAAAAAAAAGCCAAAAACCCGAATAAGATCCATCGCTTTTTTTCTACTCCGCTGACCTAATTCAACCCAAACAAAACAAAATGATTGTTGTTTTAATGCCTGGGGAGAATGAATCACAGTGACTTGTGTTTTGGAAGAGAACATGGCTTCTGTATGAGATTACACCTCGGTGAAGGATGCTGGGTCAAAAAAGCAACTTGGCTCTTCTCTATTACTGCTCTCTGTTTCACTGCGATTAGAGGTTATTAAAAATATCCACGCTGCTTCCAAGACAGCTCCAGAGGACAGTCAGCAATTAACACCCAAAGACAAGATCTGTAATTGGAAAATGGCTGTCCTCAACCTTTTCAAGGTAAAACAATATTTTGGGCAGAGGTTGGAAAAAAACAATCAGGATATACTGTATGTGCCAAAAATGTCAAGTGAAGTCTTTCCAGTGCCGTTAGATAAAGCTGCCCACACTAAAATGCTGATTAGGTGAAAGTTAACTTCTTAGGACTATCTAAGGATTAAACTGAATACAAATTGTGCTTCATCATCTCTGAAACATCCTCGTAACCAGATAAAATGAAGCCTTCATATTCACCACTGAATAAAGGCATTGATAGCTGATTAACCACAACAAGTTATTTTGGGAAACAATGTCTCCCTGATCCCACAATAAAACAGACAACATATGCTAGGGATTCTGGCTTAAAGAGGCCCTATACTGCTATTTTTCAGGTACTGTACATATTTGTATTTTTGTCCTTTAATGTGACATGTTCTAATGCTTTAATGTTCAAAAGAGGCTTTACTTTTCTCATAATGCCTGTGCTGCAGCACCTCTCTCCACCTTCTGTCTGAAACCAGAGCCCAGTCTGCTTTGATTGGTTAGCTGGTCAACTGCTTAGAGATGTCCCTCCCCTTAGCATATCACAACAAAAATGTTGCAGCCCCAGCCAAGAAGTGTGAGTGTAACGTAGTGGTGTCATTATGTTATGAAATTAAACAAAGGAGTCCAATGGAGGCGTATCAGGCAGTGTGTCAGAGAGAAACGGATTTTACCCTTTGCCGACCATTTACATGCAGAAAAAACATTAGAACACACTACAGGAGAGGGAAAAGCCCCAAAGGCATAATGGGGCCCCTTTAAATAACAACAGTTTCAGAGGCTATATCTAATTAACTAACCAATGTAGCTGAAGGTAACTTATTGGCATTGGTTTGAGAAGCCAGCCTGATGATTTATTCATGTTCCAGCTGACCTTTTTAAAGTGAGAACCTTGTAAAACATGTCTCAAAGAAAGAATGAAAGCTGATGTATGACATTTAGAAACTGACACTATCAAGCCAACTTCAAACAGAACCACTTTTGACAGACTCAAGCACTGTTGTAAGGTTATTTGTATGTATTTAATTTAGATGCCATAAATACAAAGTATGGGTGTAAAACATTCACTGCACTTATGCCACATAATGCAAGTCTTCTCTCCGTGTTTGTGCGTGGACTGCTTACCTTGTGAAATACCCATGGCTTTATAAAATAAATGTCAAACACACCTTGAAATAATTCACATGGAAAATGTCTCGTCTGCATGCAGAGGCTTTTTATTCCCAGAGAACCTCTTAAACATAAGCAACATGAAGTGTTGCCCAAGCTGCTATATCCTTCTAAAGGGAGGAAAGTATCCATAAGTGCTAAATATGTACTATGTGTGTGAAGGTACTGAATGTAATGTACTGTATGTCAAGTGAAGTGGAGAACATAAAGGCACGAGAAGGTGCTGATACTCGAGGATAATGGCAGCAATCCAACTCACACACCCACACACACACACACACACACACACACACACACACACACACACACACACACACACACACACACACACACACACACACACACACACACACACACACACACACACTAAGCTAC
>NW_011370681.1:0-3683 GCF_000735185.1 Notothenia coriiceps
TTTAAACTACTGTAATTTGTTATATACTGTTGGAATGGGTAAGCAGGTCCTATTGTTTTTGGATATTTGTGGAGTTAGGTTGGTTAAGTGGTACTTGGTATGAAAAAGTTTGAGAAACACTGCGCTAATGGGTTGTCAAAGGGGGAGCCTCGTTGCGGGGAAATTATACAGATGGCTAGTCCGCCCCTGAAAATGTCTATGTAAACGTTATTATTAATAATAATTTTTTTTATAAATAGAAAAAAATTAAACAATTTTTTAATTATTTTTAATTTCCTTTTTATTTTGTAATCATCTCGCGACCCCCACTCGGGATCTCGCGGCCCCCTGGCCCCTGCCGTAATGTATAGTAACGCATCATACTGTACCGTATTGTATAGTAACGTATCATACTGTACCGTATTGTATAGTAACGTATCATACTGTACCGTGATGTATAGTAACGTATCATACTGTACCGTATTGTATAGTAACGCATCATACTGTACTGTATTGTATAGTAACATATCATACTGTACCTTATCGTATAGTAACGTATAGTACTGTACCGTATTGTATAGTAACGTATCATACTGTACGGTATTGTATAGTAACGTATCATACTGTACCGTATCATACTGTACCGTATTGTATAGTAACGTATCATACTGTACCGTATTGTATAGTAACCATAGTAACGCATCATACTGTACCGTATCATATAGTAACGTATCATACTGTACCGTATTGTATAGTAACGTATCATACTGTACCGTATTGTATAGTAACCATAGTAACGCATCATACTGTACCGTATTGTATAGTAACGTATCATACTGTACGTATCATACTGTACCGTATTGTATAGTAACATATCATACTGTACCGTATTGTATAGTAACCATAGTAACGCATCATACTGTACGGTATTGTATAGTAACGTATCATACTGTACCGTATCATACTGTACCGTATTGTATAGTAACGTATCATACTGTACCGTATTGTATAGTAACATATCATACTGTACCGTATTGTATAGTAACCATAGTAACGCATCATACTGTACCGTATTGTATAGTAACGTATCATACTGTACCGTAATGTATAGTAACGTATCATACTGTACGGTATTGTATAGTAACGTATCATACTGTACCGTATCATACTGTACCGTATTGTATAGTAACGTATCATACTGTACCGTATTGTATAGTAACGTATCATACTGTACGGTATTGTATAGTAACTACTGTACCGTATCATACTGTACCGTATTGTATAGTAACGTATCATACTGTACCGTATATAGATTCAACTACCGATGTACCGTAATGTATAGTAACGTATCATACTGTACCGTATTGTATGTTAACGTATCATACTGTACCGTGATGTATAGTAACGTATCATACTGTACCGTATTGTATAGTAACGTATAGTACCGTAACACACCAGACTGCATTACTGCCGCCCCCAATACGCATCATATCGTATCATATTGGAGATTTGCACAAACATGGGTAAGAAAGAAAGATTGAACAGCATTAGGGGAAATTATAGTATGAAGCAATCCAAGAGGGAGTAGCATCTACATTTTAAATCACAGATTGCAAACCCATCGCTGCACAAAGCTGTGAATAATTAACCATGACGTTTATAGCATGACCATCTCTGCAGAGCATACTTCCCAATGTTTCTTTCGAAGAAAACTCACAGATTTTTGGACAGAAAAACTCTACGACGCTGCTGTCACAGTGAGCCACAGCTGACAGATGTACGTATCGCGTCAGAATTGGTCTTGCTCTTTGTGAGGACTGATTGATGGGAGTCATGAGGACATGCAGCTGCATTACACATGTTGATTACACAGAGGGGAGGGGGGAGACTTTGCTGCACATCACCACAGTTGCCAGCGGTAACCAGTTCAATTAAATAAGTCTTTGTGATTCTACCAGACAGACTCACAGCGTTTTACAACGGTAAATACTAGACCACTTGCACAGTTGACATCCTTAATTGCTGCATTTCACAGAGCAGAAATAAAGTAAGCACTCTAAATAAGTATGTGTAGTAAAGGGATTTAGTTGGGGTACCAGAGCAGTTTTTAGCAGACCTTTTAGTGTTAATACTCGTGCCTGCTTTGTAATTATTGGAAGCGAGGCGGATATTTACTAAGCTTCTACCCGGGCAGCTGTGTCTGTATAAAGTTATATTAAAATCACAGAGCAACACTGTGTGGGTATATCATTATTATTGGACCTATAAAAGGACTGGTCTTAGATAGATGTGTTTTCAATTGCTGTTTCAGTTGTGACATTTGTCTTTTAGGCCAGTCGGACATTCATTGTTAATTTTTAGTGTTGTATGTCTTTTCAAAATGGACCTAAAGTCTCTTCAATAAAGCTGATGATTAAGAATTGATGATTAAGTGATTAAGACCACTTGGTAACAGTAGAGCTGTTGTACAGTAAACAAAAGTCACTGGGCATTTAATAACACGGTTTACGTTAATTTCTATATATGTTATGGTAAAGCCATCATCAAATTATACTTTCAGCAAGTTATTTATTTGCAGACGAAACAGAATGAAATATACAACTACTCAAATTCTGCTGCTGGGGGACAAAAAAAAGACTTCTGATTGCAAAAACACAAATATACCTCCATATTTCAAAGAAAGGATTGGACAATTACCTTTTGGGGAGGGGTTTGGCAAACAGTGAAATATTAACATTAAATATTCCCATGGTGGTAGGAAACTTCCAAAAATAATCCCTGTAATTGATCACCTTAACATACATGTACAGTAGGAGGCATGTTGCTATTCTGTTGTAAGTGTAATTTGCTTTGTGGCAGGCAGGTGTGTTTGTTTGTTTGCTTGTTTGTTTGTTTTTTGTGTTTGTTGAGAGAGGAGACTCACTTGTACTGGGCCTGGAAATGTTCCTTGACGAAGCTGTGCTGGAGTCCGGACTCAGACAGAACTTCCTCAGCTCCACAGAGACCCTGCAGAGAATGAGACCCCCGTCAAGTATACAGAATATTGCTGTAAAAGAACAATAATTCTGAAATCTTATCGTCACATTTCTGAGAAAGGTCAAAATTATTTGAATAAAGTCAAATTACCTGAAAAAAATCCAGAATTGTGAGGAAAAATTCCTAAGTAAAGCGAAAAATTCAAATGTCTGTGAAAAAGTCAAAATTCTGAAAAGGAATAATTTTTAAGAAGAAATCGAAATTCTTTTTTATTTCTAACAAAAAGTCAGAACCACATTTCTGAGAAAAATTTATATTTTTGAGAAGAAATTTAGTAATAATTCTCATTAGTTCGTCTGGCAGACAAAGACGATTTTGGATGAGTATCATACTGTATAAGTGATGCAGCAATAAACCCAACAGATCTCACAAAGGCTGAGTGCAGTGCAGCTTTACACTTTTCCTCAGTAATTAAGTGATAATCAAAAGTGAAAGCAACAAAAACATAAACCCTGAGGACGACATATTTCACTTTCATCTTCTGAGCTACAACAGAGAGGAATCTGGCCTTGGACAAAGATAAAAGAAATATAAAATCAAAACAGAACGTATCATACTGTACCGTATCATACTGTACCGTATTGTATAGTAACGTATCATACTGTACGGTATTGTATAGTAACGTATCATACTGTACCGTATCATACTGTACCGTATTGTATAGTAAC
>NW_011370681.1:9027-16110 GCF_000735185.1 Notothenia coriiceps
GCTCTGCTCTGAAACACCTGAACGGCCCGTTTCTAACAGCTGCTTCACCAGCGGTCCAGATCTGTTGCCACAGTGACTCCGGACGCGCAGTTAATATTAACGAACGCACCCGCTAGCGCTAATGTACCTTGCCTGAAGCTAGACCATCATCTCGGAGCAGCAGAGCCCTTATTAACATTCCATGAGCAGGAGCCGACAGGCAGGAAGACTCGAGCACACAGCTCGCACTTTCATTGCTAATATATAAAAAAGCAACACCATGCGTGTCATGATGCCACAACAGCTCACGGCCGCAGATTACTCCGCGGGCGTCCCAGACCCCCCCATACCCAAAAATATTGTTATTTGCAGATCTACATGAATGACATAAAATCCCTGACAAATATGAATGCTACTGTATTCAACTTCATTAAAACGTTATTAAGGCCTGACCTAAATTCAGGTAATTCACAAAAAATATTATATTTTAATGGCAGCCTCCTCAGCAGATCAGCGATCCCAAAGCGTTTTAGCCGGAGGATAATAGTCCCGTTGTTATTCTTTTTTGAACAGTCTTGATGATTAAAACGGCAGCCTCTCAGCATTGTATTTCACAACTAATGGCCCCATCAAAACCACAGCTCTCTCTCTGCATCTTTCTTCTCCAGCAGCCTAATGTGAACGTTAGGGTTACTCCAGTTGCGTTCTTCAAAGTGGGGGGGCGCGGCCCCCCAGGGGGGCGCAGATGCAGACACGGGGGGCGCGATGAGACCAGCAGGAAAATGGTTATACATTTTTTCTTTTTTTAAATATTAAATTTTTTTTTTTATTTAATTTGATTCGAAAAACTAATATCATACAGCTACTATTTACGCTCTGGGGTCTCTGTGTTTCATTAAAAGCTTGACTTCTGTGGTGTTTGCGAACGCAGCCATTTTGTGTGGACGGTGCGCCAGCGGAGGGGAGAGGAGAGAGAGAGCGCACCGCGTTACCCAGAGATTGTTGTTGGTTTAGCCTTCTTTGGTTGCCTAGCGAGCTACGGCTAACGCGATATAAGGGTTTTTCCAACAAACAAAGTGGAGGGGAGGTCCTCTCCTGTCAGACTGAGAGCACTCAGCTGACCTAAAGGACTCTCTCAGTGTGTATTCTCAGTGGGGTCTTCAAAACGTTTTTGGTCACCATTAATGCTAAACAATTATTTCCGAGGCACACGTTTATATGATCATTATAGTATGAAAAAATAAGAAATAATTAAAAACGGCTATGAAAATTACTATATCGACATTAAAAAAAGAATAAGTTATAAAAGGGTGATTTTGTAAATATCCATAAAGAAAAAGTAAATCTGGTTTGCAGTTCTGTTTCATATAGGTGCTTGAGAGATGTATCCATAGATCTCTTCATGTTTGCCTCTCAAAGTGCACGCAGATTGATGACTTTTCAACTTCAATATTTAGAAATAAAATTCTTCCCGGGGAGCTTGGCCCCCAGACCCCCCTATGTGAGGTTCCACACACCACCTATAAAAATTAGCACTTTTACCCCTGCTTACACCTATATGCCGTGAGCTGATTATTCGAGCCTTCAATGGCCTAACAGTCGCGGCGGTACGTTGTGTACAGTATAATGTGTGGGGATTGTTGCAGCCTAGGAAAATTCCACTGTTAGCGCCGGTACCATTAGTGGGCGAAACCCTAAATGTTTGAGCCACCCTCTATGTAACTCAAGGCTACCCCACAGCACCCCCAAATAAATCTCTGGCGCCACCACTGAGCCCTGACTATTTTTGTGTTGGGGTGGCCCCGACTTCTTTTTTTCTTCCAAAGGGGGGGGCCTGGGACAGAAAAAGTTTGAGAACCACTGGGTACTCTGAGTGACAAAACAGTCAAACCAGTAGACAGTAGACACAACACTGTCATTGCAAGTGACCCTCAGTTGTTGACTTTTATGCTTCAACTGGCTAAAAAAAAAAATGCCCTAAATTCGTTACTGATAAAAAGGGCTTCTACTGTACCTTAAGTTGACCTTAACACTTGAACCGCCAGAGCGTTTTTGTACTAGCGCCTACCTAAAACCGTCAAATCCGCTTTTAGAATGCCAATTTTTTATAAAAACATAGGGTGCCTACATAAACACGACTTTCAGGAAAAGTCACGGACTGGCGAGACTTTAATATTTTATGAAAAAAAGTTTACATTTAGCACACACACAACACACATCACACAAATTTGACCCAGTTTGGTGGTTTCTAGTGTTAAATAAACCAACTAATTAATGAACTAGTTCAATACGCCATTATATTTATTCTTATCATTCTTTATGAGCCGCAGAAATAGTCCTTAAAATCAGATCTGTCTGTTTTTTAAATAGAAATCTGACGGCAGGCAGTTAGCTCTGCTATCACCTATGATAAATGCGGCCGCACCTAATCGCTGGCCATTCAGCCACAGGCCTCCCTCTATACAAATCAAACTGTAGACGGTGTGAAAGCACCTATTGTTTTAAATAATGGTCGGAATGTGACCTGTGAGCCTTCTGAATTACCGTGGGACAGCACATTCTAAACTAAGATGTTCAATCAATAAAGACATCTTATCTTATCTTAATAATATCTTCATATTAATAATAATAATAATAAATCATACAGTATGTGTCCGAAAGGGAGCAGGAGGAAGCAAACACAAAAATATACAACAAATATACTGCATATTAAAGCAAACGATTGTAAAGGTAAAAGTATGAGCATAACAAATAAAGAAGTGTAATGTAAACATTTACATTATTATTATGATTATTTAATATATAAAGACTATATGTTATTGAATTACAAGATTAGATATACTTTAGTATAGTATCTAAAATATTGATGTGTTCAAATGCTCTTCAAAACACAACTGAAAGTCCATGAAACTTGTCTTTCTGTATTTGTGAATGAAGCGCCATCTCCTGGTTAAAACCTGAAATTGAAAATCTGGCAACGCCCTCTTGGAAAATAGTGGGAGGGCTTAACATTCCTCTATACTGGTCTTAGGCAGGTCGTAGGCAGGAAGCTGTAAGCTGGAGTCTGAAATGAAGTTCTACATCTGTATGTATGGTCCTGCTTGACAAGCTGTCAGTCTGTTAAAAAATGTATTTCCCTACAGGGGTCCATCGAGTGTTGTTGAGGCAGGATAACAATCCTTAGAACTTTCCAATGAAAGACTCGCCTGTCAATGCATATGAGACATACCCCTATGGATAAACCACAATGGACACAAAGTGGACCAGAACAAAATGGCGACAGCACATTTTTTTCCTTGATCAGGTCTAAATGAACTAAAGACATCAAAGCAAAGCAATACTTTCGGCTGCTTCTACTAGGATGTACTTGGGGCTCTTTTGTTTGAAACACCTTCATCTTTTCAAGTAGATATACCCACTCAAAGAAATCCAAGCAACCTGCAATGTTGAACCCCTTCTCCTGTGGTAATTGAATAGTGAACACCTCTTCCTGTCAGAAGCTTGGGCCAAAACCTCAGTCCCACTGGAGAAGAGATTTGGCAACATGCTCTGTGTCTGTAAGTCATGCCAAGCTGTTATTTAACAATTGTGGGATTTCTGGCACCATAAGAGTAAACCTACCTAACCCTCTGTTTTAAGGAATGACGTAAGAAGGGAGAGGGGATTGTTTTTGGCCATTGATGGTCCATCTTGTCTGTTGTTAAACAAGGGGAAACCAGTAGAGCGAAGAACAGTGGCTTATTGATTCATGTCATGGCGCACAATTCCTGATTCGAGATGTTTCCACCTTTCTGGGACAGCTGATCTCCTGCTGAGAGGACCAACCTTACTGACGTACAGCAGCAAATTGCCCCCTGTTCATAAACCAGTTTCTCATTTCCACTTTCAACAAAACTTGTTTACCTTGGAGACGAGGACGAAAGCAATACAGGATTAGATGTACCTTGCACAATAAACTGCTCCTGGATGTTGATATGTAAAAAATAGCTGGAGTCTGATTGGCTAGAAAATGTCTATTATGCTCCTGAAAAAAGTATAATAAAACCCTTTTGATGCAGTAAGAGTTCACAGCGTACTGTAATAAACATGTATTAGCAGTACCGAGGTTCAATCTAGGTCAGGCTGAGTATGTTCTGTCTGGTTCTGGTAATCCATCAGTAGACCCAGAAAGCTCTCTGAAGATTTAATTGAGAGATGGGCTTTCAATGTTTTGGGACAAAGAAACATGAGCAAGGCAGTATTTCTCTAACTTTAGACAGAGAGTCCAGTCGCCTCAGTAATACAAAGCCCTGATTGCCTTTTGTCAAGCGCGACTCAGCATTTGCATAATGGTAATTAAAAACAATTATACAGAAGATGCATTCAAGATTCAGGTCTGCTGAACATTTGTACAGTGTCAGGGATGAGCGAAGCAGGCAAGACCCAAACGCAGATTTCACAGAAAAAACACCTTTATTCCAAGGCTAAATGAAACAAAACAGAACTCTTCCCCGTGAACAACGTCAAGACACACAAGGAACTAACAAAGACAGACAGAAAAACCAGAACTTAAATACACACAAGACTAATCAAAGAAACAAGAGACAGGTGAGGAGGGAGGAGAAAACACAGAGGTGAACACAATCGGGTAATCAGACAGGAGGGAACACAGACAGAAAGCAACAGGCAAGACAGGGGGTGAACACTTTTCAAAATAAAACAGGAAACCAAAGACAGAAAAAGACAAAACAAAACACAGACAGATCGTTACATTTCGAGCTGTACCAATAGAGTAACTAATCGAGAATCTGAAATATTATACATAACAGTTTACAGTAGATTTGAGTTTTGTGTTTTTTCTTCTATTCTTCTCCTCAGCGCCGCGCCACCTGGTTGGAAACCTGCCGCCGTACACCAACGTCAGTCTGAAGATGATTCTGACCAATCCCGAGGGGCGGAAAGAGAGCGACGAGACCATCATACAAACTGATGAAGATGGTGAGATACACAAAAGACACTTTATTTTTGTTATTATGTTAATGTTTTTTTATTGAGCAAAGGGTTAATGCTTCTTATGCTGTAGGATTATTAAAAAGCACAGAATATACGACAGGAAGAACCTTTATTGCAGACGTGTTTGGGAGTAGCACTGTAAATTAAGGAAGTGCACGTATAACTTTGAATGGTTCAATAAAGAAGCTTTTCTTTTGTCGATATGTATTTTCTAAGACTGTTTTTATTTGAAGAACAACATTTTTATGTCATTTTTATGAGCATTTTATAATTGTCCCTGTGTTTGTGTCTGTGTGTTAACAGTCCCAGGCTCAGTTCCCAGTCAGTCTCTCAGAGCCACTCCATTTGAAGACCGAATTCTTCTTTACTGGAAGGAACCGACTGAACCCAACGGAATCATCACACAGTATGAGGTACAGCAACAAGAAGCAGAGGGAACAATAATTGTTGAATAACCAAATCTATCACTAAACTCAGCCTCATTAGGATATACAGTGTGTATAATCCTTGTGTCTGCTCTCTGCCCATCCACAGATCCACTACAGTGGGGTGCGTTCGTTTGATCCCTCGGTGCCTCTCCAGCGGCCGGGGCTTACAGTGTCTCTGCCCTCCAACGCCACCCATCACCTGTTCTCTCAGCTCCACCCAGGCGTCACCTACCAGCTGCTCATCCGCGCCTCCACCTCCAAAGGGTTCGGCACTGCGACCACGCTCAACGTGACTACTAATATTTCAGGTAGGAAATACATTTGAATGACTTTTCGTCACATTCAGATAGTTAGTAAGGTAAACTATCCATCCACTACTAACCATGGACACTAATGTTGAGTTATGCTCTGTCTTCAGCTCCAACAATAGATGAGTATGACGGGTCAGAGGCTTTTCTGAATGAAACTGCAACAACCATCACCGTCCTGCTTAAACCTGCCCAGGCCAAGGGAGCTCCTATAAGGTACATGCTAACATATACAACTACCGTAGTTTTCGGACTATAAGCCGCGCCTTTTTTCCCATTTTTCGACCCTGCGGCTTATATAACGGTGCGGCTAATCTATGGATTTTTACAGCTAACGGCCACTAGGGGACCTCCTAAATCTATGGATTTTACAGGTTACAGTCCACCACCTTTAACTCTATGGGCTCTATGGCCGGTCCGCGCCCCCCACCTTTAAGCGGCGGGCTCCAGCAGGAAAAGCTGGAGGCCGGAAAAGAGTGAGACAGGTAGCGCGCAAAAGTAAAAGTGGAACCGAGAGTGGTACGACAGACAGAACGAGAGCAAGACAGACAGACATTACGAGAGCGAGACAGTTTGTCCCCGTACCACTGGTTGAAAACCACTGCTGTAGATCACTGCCGGTACGTGCGCTGGGAGCGCACCGTTTAAGTTTGAAAGTTGAAAAGTTTGTGTGTCTGAAACGCTATGTGATACAGTACAGTTTACACAGCACAGTACATGTTCTGTAGCTACTATTGCACTAAATGGTAACACTTGAATACGTTATGCAAATATGCAACTTGTTTGTTGAAATGTTAATAAATGGGAGCTTCCTCAAACAGCCATCTCTTTCCCGACAATCCCCTCTGTGCACGAACCCTTACATATGGTAATTAAACATTAAAACACCTGCGGCTTATAGTCCAGTGCGGCTTATATATGTACACATCATTCAATTTAGCTGCTGCGGCTTATATTCAGGTGCGCCTTATAGTCCGAAAATTACGGTACACAGTATACGGGAGGAGACATCAGGCCGGAGCAGCGGCTGAACCTACCTGTATTCATCTTGTGTCTCAGCAACAAGGTCCACTAAGATCTGCAGACGCTCCCATCTCATGGCGCTGCACTCCTTGTGGAAGTCGAAGGCTATATAGCTGAGGACAGAGGAGACACGGTCAAAGTGCTGTCCTCAGGTCACAACGGATGTCTAAACTTTGTTTTATCGGGCAGCGCTTCAATGTTACAGAGGTGGCAGAAATAGATGCAGTTCCCAAGCAGAGCTAAATGTTAGATATAATGTATTTAATTAAAGGTCCCCTATTATACTGTTTTTCATCCATATATTATAGCTCTCAGATCTATACAAAACATGTCTCTGAAGTGTTTGTCTGAAA
>NW_011370682.1:0-4035 GCF_000735185.1 Notothenia coriiceps
ACGGGGGGACCTAGTCAATGACCTGCAGAGAGCTGGGACCAAAGTAACAAAGGCCACCATCAGTAACACACTACGCCGCCAGGGACTCAAATCATGCAGTGCCAGACGTGTCCCCCTGCTTAAGCCAGTACATGTCCAGGCCCGTCTGTAGTTTGCTAGAGAGCATTTAGATGATCCAGAAGAGGATTGGGAGAATGTCATATGGTCAGATGAAACAGAAATAGAACTTTTTGGTAAAAACTCAACTAGACGTGTTTGTAGGAGAAAGAATGCTGAGTTGCATCCAAAGAACACCATACCTACTGTGAAACATGGGGGTGGAAACATCATGCTTTGGGGCTGTTTTTCTGCAAAGGGACCAGGACGACTGATCCGTGTAAAGGAAAGAATGAATGGGGCCATGTATCGTGAGATTTTGAGTGACAACCTCCTTCCATCAGCAAGGGCATTGAAGATGAAACGTGGCTGGGTCTTTCAGCATGACAATGATCCCAAACACACCGCCCGGGCAACGAAGGAGTGGCTTCGTAAGAAGCATTTCAAGGTCCTGGAGTGGCCTAGCCAGTCTCCAGATCTCAACCCCATAGAAAATCTTTGGAGGGAGTTGAAAGTCCGTGTTGCCCAGCGACAGCCCCAAAACATCACTGCTCTAGAGGAGATCTGCATGGAGGAATGGGCCAAAATACCAGCAACAGTGTGTGAAAACCTTGTGAACACTTACAGAAAACATTTGACCTCTGTCATTGCCAACAAAGGGTATATAACAAAGTATTGAGATGAACTTTTGTTATTGACCAAATACTTATTTTCCACCATAATTTGCAAATAAAGTCTTTAAAAATCCGACAATGTGATTTTCTGGATTTTTTTTTCTCATTTTGTCTCATAGTTGAGATATACCTAGGATGAAAATTACAGGCCTCTCTCATCTTTTTAAGTGGGAGAACTTGCACAATTGGTGGCTGACTAAATACTTTTTGCCCCACTGTAAATGGGGTGGAATGTGTCATAGTAGAGTATTAATATGTAATCAGTTGGCCTACAAAGCATTATGATTATGATTATTCTCTATCGTCTGTTAAAGCTACGGTTTGGCATTGATAGTATAACGCCATGCTTCCACACTTTGAATAAGAAGTACAGGTTATTACTTCACTTCCTGAAAAAATAATACATGGGGGAAATGACTACTGCTAATGACAGGGTTGTTTGAAGGAACGTTTCTCGTGTTTGATCATATCTCTTTCCTATTTCTCACTTCTTCACCTGTATGTCTCTTACAGTGGGGCTACTGTTGCAGCACAGTGGTGTACGCCTACACAAAGCCAGAGCGGCAGGAGTACTGTGTAGTGTTCTGGGACACCAAAAACAACGAGAAGTTTGTCAAATATGTCAAGAGCTTGATGTCCATCACAACTTCCGGGGACTTCTGCATCCTGGCCAGCAAAGCGGATGACACCCAGCCTCAGGTAAAGACCGGAGAGTAAAAAATGTAAAAAAAAATACTTTGAATGAGCCATAAAACATTTCAGGTTGGTAAATACACTAGTAGCATGCTGTATTACTCAGAGCCTATCCATTGTCTTGCTTCCTGTTTTCTGATTCGCTGCCACACAGGAGGATGCTGAGTTAGAGTCTGGGAGTCATGCCAGGGTAATGTACAAATAAAACACACTCAAAGAAGTAGTATTTGTTTTGATAAAGAATTATGTAGAATAACGTCAAAATACTTTGCCTTTCAGTACGTCCTGATTCTGTGCAACTCCATTGGGACTCCACTGGACTCCAAATACATCGACATTGGTGAGTTCCTATCTAATGTCTAATGTCTGTCTGTTATACATCATAAACAGAAAATGTGTTGTAATCTGCTTATAGCACTGTTGAAGTGCAAGTATTATCTCTCATATGCACAATGCTTTATAACAATAATAATAACATTTAAAAAGCATATTTATAATGTCTTGTAAGGTAAAGTATCTAATACATTATAACTGCTGTTCACTCATTGGCTCTTTGTTTCCAATGACGAGAATGTATTATAATTCCCATAGTTGTCTTACATTATATTATATTTCCATACTTCATTATAATTACTAGAACAATTCATTTGTATGTGTAAACAAGCTCCTCTTAATCTGCATTGTTTGTTTTTAGTCAAAGTATACCTTTATAATGAAATATATTTAAAAACAACATTTAAAAATGATCTCAAATGTAAATAAATAAACGAAAATAAGAGAAAGCATAATGAATACTTATGAGTACAAAACTCCATAATTATACAGTGCTATACGCAGATTAAAGTATCTTTAAAATTAATTAAAGAGATTATAGAAAGTGACATTTGAATATGTATATCAACAGCTCGAGACTAAGATCATTTTTTGCCGTGGTCTCTTAATTCTTTTCAACATCATAAAAATGTGAGTTTTTTGTTATATGTCCATCTTAGTCAGGAGCTATATAGGCGTGCATGCAGTGGCGTTCTTCCACCTGCCGCCCACAGATACGTTTTTTATGGGCCAGTATCCTATAGCAAACAGACAGTTAGCATCTTTACGGCTTCAAAATATTTTGCATTCTGTCTCTGCTTTACGAGGCCGAATGTTTGTTGAGAAGCGACGGCCAAGAGCGTTCAGAGTCTGCAGATTTGAACGGCCCAGTGGGTCTGAGTTGGTTTCAGGCGGTGACTTCAAGTGTCTGTCTTCTGGAGGTTTCTCCTCATTTGCCCTCATGATGGATAGTCAAAGGGAATCTGCTGGATTTACTCGCACAGAAAATATGCAGAGTTGTTCCTCTTTAAAAAGTTACAGAAAACAGAAAATAAAGATTTACATTGATTTATTTTAAAGCAGTTTGGTACAAGTAACTGCAAGAGAATTCATTTTATTTTTTAACCTTGCAAGTTATTATTAATATTATAATTTTCTTTTTTATTATTATGTATGTATTCTTTTGATGTATAATTATTGTTTTTAAAATATTTATAATAATTTATAATATATTTCTATTATTTCCACATTTATTCTTCCAATATATTGTAGTATTATGTAAACCATTTTACATATACTTATGTCTATATTTCTAATATTCTTCTCTTAGTTTTTTTTCTTTATATAAATATTTATATTTTCATCCCAGAATGCGATCAACCATAATATAACCCAACTTTTCCCATGGTTGTCAGTATTGTCAAGTATTATTGATTCTAAAATAAAATGTGAATACCTAATTGCTAATTATTTATATACAATGAAACCAAATGGTTTGACAAAAACAAAAAATCCTGTTAATTGATTCCTACATATATTGTTCTAACTATGTGTGTCTCCTGTCTCCTGTCTCCTGGGCCAGATCCACTATTCGTCACCATGACCAAGACTCATGTGATTGCTGCATCCAAAGAGGCGTTCTACCTGTGGCAGTACAGAGTGGCAAAGAAACTGACCGCGCTGGAGATCAACCAGGTGACCAGAACCAAGAAGGAGGGGAGAGAGAGGTGAGCTGTTTCCAGACATTTACTATTCAACGGAGCTCAGTCTAAGCCTGATGTAATAAGACGTGTATTTTAGAAAACCAGAAAGTGGATAGGCACAAAATAGATCGCCGTTGTCTAAGTTTCACCATCAAGTTTATTTGACCCCGATCCCAATCCAAGTAATTTAATACTGAGCATCTACCGTTATCTATTTCCTGTGTAAAACTAGATTTTTCCTGATAAAATAGTTTTACAGAGCAGACTAATACAATTAATCAACATTTATACTTGATAATTGAAAGAAGCCTGCATCCAAGCTGTTTTTATTGATTGATTCAACAACGTTTCAAATGAATAATATTAGTATCTGATCATATTTCCGATTCAGAATACTCACCAACAACACTCACCATCCACAGTGGCAGTCTTAATAAAAGTGCTGAGTGGTTTGTTCTTCCACTGGCTTGGGCTCATTCAAATCTCTGATACTATATAATACAATGAAGTGATGGTGTTGGTGGCAGAATATCCTAAGAAGGATCCTTGAGGCTTGG
>NW_011370683.1:0-9603 GCF_000735185.1 Notothenia coriiceps
AAATGAATGGTTGGTTTCCAAAAAAAACCATACCTAAATCCCAAATCCCCTCAAAAAGATGTCCGCCTAATCATAACTAGCTGAACTATAACACACATAAACAACACAGAGTCATTCATTCATTTGACTGTTGAAAGCATAGGAAATCTGACTTAAACTTTTCACCATAAAAGAATGAAGAAGGAAGGAAGAGTTGTTGAGATGGGAATGAGAACGGGTTGCATCTTGAGTCTTCACAGTTTCTTAGTTGGAAAATAAATAACATTTTTTCTGTACTATTGCTGTGTTAATCATCCACCAAGGACCCTGAAATAGATCACATGAGCACTTCATTGAATAACTTGGAAAATCAATGTGCACACAAATAGAGAATTGGTCAAACACGCTAAAGAAGTTTAACAGCCAGCAGGGTTAAACCGTTTTAACATTTTCTTTCGGAAATACCAAGACTGTGATGCTACACAGAAGTATGAGAGCAACACAGGACTTTGAATAAGGAAGATGACTGTTCAGAAAAAAACGAAACGCTAAAAATAGTGGGAATTTGTTTCAGGATAAAATCAAAGAACGTCTGACTTGGACAATTTGTTCATTATCTTGTGTACAAAGGATTGACTCATTCGATTTGTTTTTGCGTGTAGCATGGAAGTTGCATAGTACTTAGTTTTATAGATGTTTTGCAGCCGAACAGTTACATAACTTCAAATATAAGACGTCCGATGTAATCATGGCAAGATGTTGAGTTGTGCAAGACTTTTTATTCTGTAAATAATTAAGCCCCGCTTGCACACATCCCTGCTTTGTGTGTCATGAAGATATTCAGTAGATCTTTCAGAATGTGAAGGTAGTTTATTTATTTCAGCAGGTTTTGCGTCAACATGTCAATGACAGGGTCACATTTAGGACACAACAATGTGTAGAACTCAAACATAAATATACTTTTTGTTTGTCTTCAATGTCGTTTGCATCACATGCTTTGTTGGGCATTCACTCATGCTCATCTGGTGATTACTTTTTTCACATTCCCTTCATGTACATAAAAAAAATGTTCATGCAAAAAAACACTTGTGGTGATTTCTGCACACTTCCCTGCATAGAACAGTTGGACGGGAAAAGTAATAGTTGTTTCCACTGTGTGTTAAAATGAGTCAAATATGTTGCACGACCTGGTTTACCCTTTCCAGGAAGGATGAAGTTATTTCATTTGCAGCTGGAAGCGCTTTACTGATCCCCGTCTCTAAACAGAAACTAGATGACGTTCTCAAAGAGCTGCATGGAAGCCATAATGTTTTCATCCTGTTGAGAAAAGAAAGCAGATGGAAGAGAAAATGTGTTTGTTTGTTTTGAAAGCTGCATGAACTCACTCAGTTTGACCGGAGTTTTACCTTTTGACAGGTTTCTATGAACTCATCAATAGTCACCACGCCGTCTCTGTTCCGATCCATTTTCTGAAAAATGTCAGACATGGAAAGGAAACATTGCACAATTAATGAAGTGTAAAATGATATTTATCTAAAGTACAACAGTGTGTCACAACATGATAATGATTATCTGTGGTTTTAAAAGAGGTCCAGCCTTCAGAATGATTAAACAAACGGCTTTGTGTTATTGAGAGGGTGTCAACGGAGAGTGTCACTGGTCAAACACCCTACAGTATACAGGTTCATTGACACACACTGTGACTTGATACAGTATAGGCCTACTGAATGTATTAACATTATTAAGCTTTGTGGCTGCATAGATAACAAACCTGGAAGAATCTCTCCACATGCTCATATGGAGAATCATCCCGTACACTGGGTAAGGTATATCTGCCCATCATGTCATAAATTGATGTCATTATTGCCATCATTTCCTGCAGGAAACCAGAGACACAGACAGAAATGAAGAACCTGCAACACATTTTGTTTTGTTTTCCTGTTTGTTGAAGTTACCTCTTTTGTAACGTAGCCATCTTTGTTGATGTCGTACAAGTTGAACGCCCATCGAAGTTTCTCTGTGACAGAGCCTCTTAGCAACACAGACAGTCCTATAACAAAGTCCTGTAAAAACAATAAGACGTATTATTATAACCTCTCTTTTTGGTTTCTTTCACAAATATTCAGTCAGTGGTGCACTCACCTCAAACCGGATGGAGCCACTTCTGTCCATATCAAATGCTTGGAACAAGAAATGTGCATACATGGTTGCGTCTGAGAACATAAAATGAATATACAATACACTTAAGAAAGGTACTAGTTGTATACTGAGAATCAGATGCTTATATAACACCAGTTCATTAATTGAATACTGTACCTCCTTGAGGGAAGAACTGAGAGTAAATGCTTTTGAAAGTTTCCTCATCCACCAGCCCACTGGGACATTCCTGTGGAAGGAAATAAACATTTACATAATTTAAGTCAGAGCGTACACTATTCATAATAAATTATATTTGAAATTACACAGTTAGAGTTATGTAATAACAAGAATAACAGACAATAATGGTTATGGCATTCTATCATTGTATTCTCCTGTGCAGTATCAGCCCCTGCCTGAAATGCAGATCTAATGTATGGCCACAAGAGGGCATAAAGAACTTAAAAAAACCTTCACTATTTATGGAACATCTCTATGGGGCCCTTGGTTCTTTTTTTGCAAAATAAATACCCACAATGCAGCTACCCCAGATTACTTCAGCAATGAAAAGCCTTAAGGCACATGTGTAAACTCTGGTGAGACAATTCCTTAAGTAAATCAAGGTAAATGCAAGTAGTGCATGTAAAGGAAACAGTAACAGACAGACAGAGAACATTAGATTTTGAAAATAAAATCTCTTAAAAGGGCATTTTCCCATTATATTTCACTTAGAAGACCACCTAGAGCAGGGGTCGGCAACCTTTTTGATATGAAGTGCCATTTAAAAAAAATATGTTTATCAGCGNTCATGCAGAGTGAGATGAGATCGCTGTCCCTTTAAGAGAGAGAGAAAGAGGGGTGTGGCTTGTGCATGTGTGTTTGTGGATGGTAGAGCGACAGTGAGGGAACGTGTGTTTGTTTCTGGAAGTGAAACGAGGCAGCAAAAACAGAGGTCTGTGATGTATTTTGTGAAACAGAAGAACAGCTAAATAAATGCAACGGCCTCCTAAGAAGAGCTCGCCACTCTCCAGTCATTTAAGCTAAAGTGGGTTATTGAACCTGAAGCTTGTTGCTTCTTCCCTCCTCGACTACGGTCTGGGAGCCGACAGGAAAGTTCAACACACAGATGGCCCTTTGTAGCATATTATTTCGATGAGAGATGAGCAGATCGCCACTGGGCTTTCAACTAAATACACAGCCACGCAAAAACTGCGGCATTTGTACAGCTCCTTATGGGTAGGCCTACTGCAATTAGTGAAGTGCTTTCCTCCGTGGTGAAACGATCAGCACTGCACCACGGAGGAAAGCGGCAGAAAGTCACCTGGAGATAAAGAGAACGGGGCTGCGTTGAGTGCATGGCAGGTAACGGGGAGACGCGCTCTGGCGGCGGTCTCGTTCAGGATCCGAAAATACAATTTAAATATTTTGCACACTTATTCCTAGTGTGCCACTGGTTACGGTGCCGCGTGCCAATGCTGGCACGCGTGCCAGGGGTTGCCGACCTCTGACCTAGAGCAAGTCCCCCTGTAGAGATTTCATTACAGTTTGTTTACTCTGAAGGTCTCTTACCATTATGTGACGTTAAGGGCTCAGGAACGTGAACACATTTGTTTATATTTAATTAAAGTCCGATTTGTTAACATTAGCTTGCACTCTTCTTCTTCCCTTAAAGGCACATAATCGTCACTAACTGTCGATTCATTACCCATTGTTTTGTCAACAACATTTTGTGGATAGCCTGAAAAGTGGAGATTTATAGTAGCAGCATATTAATCCTAATTGTTTGGGAAATATGTTAAATAACCACATATGGGTAAATATTGGGACATCCACATCATTTTGGCCTCATATCTGGTGTAATGTAAATATAAATGTGTCTGCAAGCTTTATTCTGGTCAATGATTGATCCGTCTCAACTGGACCCCTGCGCCACCGTTAACTAATGATTTTCGTTAAGATGAAGGCTCGTCCTCTCTAATCAGATCCACTAGCGCTGACTGATTGTTTTCATACATTTTTAAAGCCTCTGTAGAGCGACTGGAGCTCCTTCCTGGTGAACTGTGTCTGGGCCTGGAGCTGATCGAGGCCCTCGGGCTGGTGACGCACCATGGAGAGTTCAAGTTCTCCGTCACAACTGTCTGTCAGTGGGACACAGAGAAAATAGGGGGTGGGGTGGGAAATAAGGGGAAGAAAAAAAGAAGGAGGAAACAGGGGAAGGACAAGAAAGAAAGACCACAAAGGACAGGGAGAGGAGGAGTTGAAAATACTAGAAAATCATAATAGATGGGAGGCAAAATATAAGTACAGAACATAACACAAAATGCTCACCATCTGTACAGACCACATAGAAATTCAAAAAATTAAGAGGGATATGTAATACAAGGAAGTGGGTAAGAGATACGAAACAAAGTAGTTAGAAGAATGTACAGTATTGCTTAAATATGATAAAAACACACCAATGGTGTAAAATGTTTAGGGATATTTTTTGATAAAGAAGATGACAAATATATTAATTAGAGGAGCGTCTACTGTAGCTTGGAAAAATGAGGGTAGTTAGAGGAAATAAGCATGAAATACAGTATAAGTATAAATAAGTGGTGGAAGCAGTTCAAGGAATTGTTGACATCTTGGCTGTGTCCAAAATAACCCCCTCTTTCACTAAACCTCTTATTCCTTCATAATAACCAGTCATTTATATACTGTATAGTATGGAATAAATTGAGATTTCTTAACACAAATAAATATCATTTCGTGCCTGTAATTGACAAGTGTGTTACTACTTAAACTTGAACACACATTTTAAAAACAAATTGTTCTTAAACCTACATCTTTGCTATAAAAAGGGGGGATTAATCATGAAGAAATAAGGCTGCCAGGAAATACACAGACATAAAATCTACATATTTTTGGTTACTTTTTTTGTGATAATTCTGACATTTGGATAAATAAATGGACAGTAGAGAGGGATTTCAGACACATCCTCTGGTTTGCTTTATAATCCCAGGTTTTACTAATTAACATTGGGGGAAATTCTGCAACATCACCTGAATACAAGGCAGCCATAATTCATTTTAGTAACACCGTGTTTGACAAGTCTAGATGTCCAAAAGGGAATATGCATTATTCTATCAGCCAAAGGGACAGTTCATTTAGATAACAAATGAAGGGAAGGAAGTTTACAAAAGATAGCTGGGATTAAAATAAAAACCTTATTGATAATACCGGAATGAATACCTCAAGAAGTACTACTCACCATCTTTAAAGAAAGCACAACACAAAAGTTGACCAGCAAGAGATGGTGGTGAAGAAAATGAAAGGGGGAAGAAGAAACTGTTAATGCTTAATCTCTAAAAGTGACACAAACATACCAACACAGTGAACACATTTAAAAAACAACAACAACATAAAGGTGAACATGCTATTATGTACGCTGAAAGAGTTTGTGGTTGCCTCAAATGTCCCAGGAGTAACAATTACAGCAACAACAAATATTTCTATATACTTTATCCTTTCCTTTTGAAATCCATAATCCACATCCCTTTAATATTTTACAGCTGCCTTATGTGACTGCACTCACTTATAATTTAGCACCTCAACAAAACAACTGGAAAGTTTAAACGATTTTTCTTCTTCAGAAAATCCCATGCAAAGGTCTCAACATCTTACCTTCGAGTGACAAGGGCTCCCAAACTCCAAACTGTTTGAGCACGACATAAAACAGCCCGAATACAACAGCAATGGCAATTACTTCCATGCCATCCATTCCCATTGTTGCCTTGCATTAGATACCGCCTGTTCAAAAGCCCTCTAAAAAAAAAACTTGATGTCAATTTCCTCCTGCCACGTCAGGGATTTTGTCCAGGATCACTTAAAAGAAACCCCTGACTTCAACCACTGACCAATAAAGCAACAAATAGAATCCTCATTTGCCTGCAGAGCATCCTCGTTTGGATTAAAAGTCCGTCATGTGTGCAGAAAAATTACAATCATAGTGTTAATCGACTTAAATGATCCAAAGCTTTCCAAAAAATCCAACAGCTGGTGTTTTACCTCCTGGATAGTTCATTTTAGGATCTGTCCAACAACTCAGGGGCTCCACCCCACACTCACTCCATCTCCTCTCTGTCCTGATCTGTGTGTTTGAGTGTGTGTGTGTTGGAGGTTTGTAGGGGCAGGAGGGGGTTGTTACTGAAGGAATTTCTTTACTAATAGTCCCTGATTGACAGTCTGTATTTGCTCAGTCATTTCAAGGATGCAAAGCTGTAAAACCAAGCATTGATCCACATCCGCTGATGGCTGGGATTTGAGCAGCACTTATAAAGAAGGAGCCGGCCCTGCCCTGTGTGGCGCTGCTTGTTTCTCCTACGTCAACCAGCCGCACACATATTCAATAACTCAGCAGGATTCACTTAAAGACGAAAAAAAACGGTGACTGTTAAACCGGGGCTTTGTTTACGACACTGTAGTTAAGCAAAGGGCAGTTACATCTGTGCTGAACGATGAGCTGCACACCTTTGAGGTCAGTAAGAAGCCTCTGTAAAATGCTCCTTCCATGCTTACATGTTGGTGTAAAAGTACTTTTTGTTGTTGCAAAGGCACGAGTGAGGCTTTGTATTATTGTGTGCCGCCGGAGGACAATGTAAGTGTTTGAGAATAGTTCACAGCTGATGACTCTGCACAACATAATGGACTCAGTTCAAGTAGGAAAGGGGGGTGGAGGGCAAATCAATTGTTGAGAGATAAATATTGGTCTAAGAAGAGGGAGAGAAGGCAGGCCAGAAATGCATTTTGATTGCCGCCGATGGTTTATGTAAATAGCCTTGTACTTAATGTCTGAGTCAAACAGCTAAGGTGCACTGATGAACTGGGATGGTGCAATTTCCAAAACAACAAAAAACATTTGGCCGCTGCACAGAGCAGTGTAACAGCTGTATTTCATAGGGAGATTTGGTGTCGTAGTGCGTGATTGTTTGTGTTCTTTTAATAAAAGTTGTGTGTCATAAATCAAACAAGTTCCTAAGTTGAGTATATGGAAGAATAGTATTGTTTTTTTGTAAATTGTCACTAAATCACCCTACTAAAATACATTGAACTAAATAATAGCCTTCATTTTTCCCTAATAAGCTTAATTTTGCCTTACACGAGTCAGAGGATTTAAACTGTGTTGATTGATCGTCTAGCTAACTAGTTATCCTTTACTTACAAACATAGATTTTTATAAAGTGTTTTTGATGTGTTGGCTAATCCTACCTCGACGGAGGAAACGCACTCGGCCATTAGAGAACATGCAAGATGTATGAGCTAATGTGGGAACTGGCCTAACATAAACAATAAGGCAGCAGTATAATGTTTAATGCACCCTAAGTGCTGATCTACCCCCGTTCTTATATTAAACACAGCGAGGTGGCTTAAGCATGCAGAGATGCAGACAGTGCATCAGTTTCCCCCTCAGGCTTTAATGACTGTGGAGAGAGCATTACAGCTCAGAGCCTCAGCTCATCCATCAAACACGTCACAGGTTCTCCTCTCAGGAAGAAACACCCGAAACATCGCTCTCTCTCAGCCTCTTTCTTAGTGCATGCTTTTATCTTTTTTATTGATTTGTATGCATTTTCTTTGTCAAGAAATGCTTTACATTGCATTTTTTTTCAAGGTGGATTACACCTTCCATTGCCCAGTTTTTTTAAAACTTTTTGTTTATTGAATAGTTTTTTTTCCATACTTTGCTAAAATATACAAACTCATTTCTAACTTTTAAGTAAATAAGTAAAAAAAAAAAAACGAAGAAACTTGCCTTATCATATCCCTTAAATTATTTTACATATAAACATGTGTCCCCTCTGTGCTAAGAGATTCGGAAAGCTTCAGTAAAAAAAGATCCCCTCTCTTTTTGTCCTGAACCATTTTTATAAAAACCTGTCCAACCAGATTTTGGCCACTTTGTGATGTCATAATGTTTTTTTGGGTTGTGCAACCATTAGCCAATAACCAACCAAGGTAACACCGTATTACCTGAATCTCCTCCTAGAGGACCATTGATGAGCACACATCAGAAAGGGGCGTGGCCAGCAGCAGCTCATTAGTATTAAAGCGACAGACACAGAATCAGCACTTTTGAAACAGGGCTGAAACAGAGGGGTTTATGGGATGCTACAACGCATGATCTGTTTGGTATTTTAGCCAAACACTTCAGAGACATCATGTTTTATCTGAGAACTATAATATATTTTTGAAAAAGAGTATAATAGAGGACCTTTAAAGTTAAAGTCCTAAAGCTGTAAATGCAGCTATATATAGCCTACCTACAGTATGTGATGGCAAAGTGAATACAAAAGTTCAACATCCTCTGCTAATCCTTTGCTGCAGTTCTAACTCACAAAATCAGAGAAACAATAATGTATGAATCACGTTTTAATATTACACAGCAATTCCATATTTTCCTGCACAATCTTATAACTATTAAGAATTTGTGTTGCATATTTTGCACTTGCATATATATCATATTGTTGTGCATGAGATACATTAAGGCTTGCGAGAGTGAGTGCAGACCATCTTGTCTTTTGTCGAACACTCAGGTGATACTATGTCTACACACCAGTAGATGGCGATCAAGTTGCTTTAAAGTTAAGGAGATATGCTTTAACACTTAAAGGTGGGGTATGTAATTTATTTCAGAAACACTTGTTATATTCCATGGAAGCTCAAAACTTCCCGATAGCAATGATTATATTAAATGCTTTGACAAAAAATACATTAAATGTCATCTGTGGAAGCCGTAGTGCTGTAAAAAGCACGACCAATAATTTTAGCCGGCCGGCTAAAATAACTGGATGGCCTACCTGCCTGTCAGCCTTCATCTGTGCACAAACTTATCTCGTGCCCTCATTGGTCATGTGCACGTTCGTGTGTGTTGGAGGAGGGGCTCTGTAAGAAAGTCTGAAGGAGGAGGCAGATTTTTTCCGGCTGTGTATTTTCAAATTCTAGCGCAGTCGAGCTGGTTTCTCCAAAATTACATACCCCACCTTTAACACATTATTTCCTTTTAAAACGTAACCAATGGTCAAATGGATTCATATAATGTTGAGAGTGAGAATACATATACAGTTGCAAGAAAAAGTATGTGAACCCTTTGGAATTACCTGGATTTCTGCATAAGTTGGTCATAAAATGTGTTCTGATCTGCACGTTTGCAGTTTGCAAAAGAGCACCTGGATATAATATTCTGTGGACAGATGAAACCAAAGTTGAGTTGTTTGGAAGGAACACACAACGCTATGTGTGGAGAAAAAAAGGCACAGCACACCAACATCAAAACCTCATCCCAACTGTGAAGTATGGTGGAGGGAGCATCATGGTTTGGGGCTGCTTTGCTGCCTCAGGGCCTGGACAGATTGCCATCATCGACGGAAAAATGAATTCACAAGTTTATCAAGACATTTTGCTGGAGAACTTAAGGCCATCTGTCCACCAATTGAAGCTCAACAGAAG
>NW_011370684.1:0-18783 GCF_000735185.1 Notothenia coriiceps
AGAGCACTCTCATAATAACGTGACACAATCAGAGACTGGATATATCCCCCCCCTCTCTCTGGTCGCTACAATGAGGAAAATAAATGACGGGCCAAAAGTGTTATTTACAAGTATTAAGCAGAGGACACCAAACCAACTGAGACCTGTCTGTCTGCTGCATCTACGCACACACTGTACACACACACACACACACACACACACACACACACACACACACACACACACACACACACACACACACACACACACACACACACACACACACACACACACACAATCAGGCTAAAGCCGTTGTGTATTTTATTATGTGAAGATCTAAATGGTTTTAGAAAAATATGGACTCTTTGTTTGTAGACATCTACTAAACTAAAGCAAATAAAGAGAGTAGGCCTGTTATACTGAGTGATATATATTATACACACTGCTCTGCTTTCTGCACAGACCTCACAGCTGTTCTCTCTGGAAACATCGCGTCGCGATGAGAGCAGTTAATAAAATAATATCCAGGGGATGCATGCAGAGCTGTGATTGGCTGAGATAAGTCCGGCTGTGTGTAACGGCTCTTTGAAACATCTCTGTTCCCGGAAATGCGTCCGGAGAAGCCATCAGTGTCTCCTCGGTTAGAGCCTCCTCGATGCTCCATGTTCATTTAGAGAAATGAGATGTCCTTCAACATGGCGCGCTGAAATCCATTTCCGGGTCACTACCGGAGGACCGAGGAGCCGAGGAGGGGGAATTGATGAAATGAGAAAGGGACATTGATTCAGCCCTTAAAGGAAATCTTTTTCTTTTTTTGTTTATTCCCATCAACATTGGATGTGCTCTTTCAGATTGGAAGAAAGGATCACAGTTTACCCGGCAGACGTGGTCCTCTTTGAGGGGATTCTCGTCTTCTACCCACAGAAAGTGCGTGATATGTTTCACATGAAGCTTTTTGTGGACACCGATTCAGACGTCAGACTATCTCGCAGAGGTATTAAAGTCTTCCTCATACATTATTCCAGATGTGGGCCACCACAGTATATCCATGATGAAAAGATTACCTGATTTTCCTACAGTTTTGCGAGACATGACCAGAGGGAGGGATCTGGAACAGATTCTCACGCAGTACACAACATTTGTCAAGCCTGCCTTTGAAGAGTTTTGTTTGCCTGTAAGTATGTTTACTGCTTAACAACAAATAAGGGCCATTTTAAGTGCATAACAATAATACAGGGCTGGGTGAGGGGGAGTCTAAGAAACCACATTACTCACTTTAAAAAGTTGGCAAAAATATATCACACCAATTTCTTTGTTGTCAATTTCTGATTTGTTTCTGGCACATTTATCGCTTTAATCTCAGAATATCTAATATCTCATTTCAGTAATGTTATCCCCCTTCCCTGGCTCTTCAATTACTTTTTTTAACCTACAATAACCCTCCTCCATTTGTTTTTCTCTCAGACAAAGAAGTATGCAGATGTCATCATTCCAAGGGGCGTTGACAATATGGGTAAGTGTTTTTTTTCTGTAATTAAAATAATGTTCTGCCAGTTTCTATGGAATTAATGCTTGACAAATCCGTTCCTCTTCCATCAGTGGCCATCAATCTCATCGTGCAGCACATCCAAGACATCCTGAGCGGTGAGCTCTGCAAATGGCAGCGAGCCTCCGCCAGCGGCCACACGCGGGGCTTCAAAAGAGCCATCTCTGAGCCGGGGGACCTGCAGAATGGAGCCACCAACTCTGCAGGGAAGAGGGTCCTGCTGGAGCCCAGCTGCCGGCCGCACTGAGCCTTCACTGGGGCTCTGGAGGGCAGATGTTTCCAGACTGTGGACATGAGCTCGAGACAGGATTGTTGCTACTGATTTGTGCACGAAGGGTCACGCCACCCTCCCTCTCTCTCTGCAGAGGTTTTAAAAAGTAAAAAAATGTACCCACAATCCCACGGTGCAAGCATACAATGCTGCGACCACTCCATCATTTCACTGTAATTATTGCTGCATAACCAACATGCTTCTAGATGATGCTTTTCACATGTAACGGTCTTCCATGATAATGTTTTTTAGTGTTGGTCAGAGGATCAGTTACGGAGAGGGAGGGGAGGAGCTGCAACTAAAACATATTTTAAATATTGATTTATCTGCAGATTCTTTTATATATTTAATCTATAAAATGTCTGAAAATATTGAAACATTTCCATTTGAAAATCCAAGGTTATATCTTTAAATGTCTTCTTTTGTCAGTTTAAAACCCAAAGATATTATATTATATATATACACTTTGATACAGACAAAAGTAGGGCATATTATTGTAACAAATATCAAAAAAGGTTGCTGATTATTTTTCTGTCATTGGATTAGTCCTCTAAAAGTTGCAGCTCCAGTGAAAAGAGTTTTTAAATGTTTAATTTCTGTTATGCTTTTGCACTTTGATGTTTATATTTATATCTGCTTTTTTGTTGCTTAAATTCAGAGTATATTTAAATGATATTCACACTAACCTGTTATCCTGCTGTTTCCCTATCTGTTTTAACTTATTTAAATCAAATCATAGTAGCGTTAAACTGAGTGCTTCCTTTCATTACTTACAGTTGAATACAAGCCTTAATTTTTTTAAGTTCATTTTGCACTGACCACTCTGTACAACAATAAATTGAAAAGTGTAAGTCCTTTTTGAGTTTGAAACCAGGAAGTGATGGTTCTGACCCGCACGCTGTGTATAGAAACAAAGCTGTTTGTTTTATTGGAGTTTGAGAGCACAGTGTGATGTGTTGGGTTTTCGACCATTATCCCAAAAAAGGAATCCAAATGATTTACTACAGCATGTTTTTGAATGACAAACAAACAAGTCACGAGGACTTCAGTCGTACACGAACACTTTCACACACCAACGTGACCGGGACATGATCGTGACTGCCGGATGGTTCTCTACACGTGAGCACGGCACACCATGATTCAGTATGACATTACATAGATCACAGCATCTTTAGTAATTTGTACTTTTTTGTGGTTTTTGCTTAGCTTTTTTTGAGTGCACATACGTATGGCACTTTGGGAGAAGCTAAGCTCTTCTCATAAGCATAAACATCCTTTTTAAGAACAAAAGGAGCACTGTATATAATACATATCATAACCATACATGATTCTTACACAAAATGTTTCCAAAAACTCCGGTTCCACTCTGTGATGGTCATCCTCTCTGAGTTTAGATCCCCCAGCAGACTGTCCCAGTTCTCTGTTTTCAGGGGAAACTCATAAGTCAATGCAGAGGATGACCGACAAATGGCACATACATAAAAGGAAGAGGAAGTTGAATCTCGGGAGAGAAATGGACAGCTCATTCTCACGAAGACAGAGAGCCCAGGGAGCAGACTTTGGTTATGTCCGTCTCCCTGTCCGCTCTGTGTGACCCCTCCTCGGCTTCCTCTCTACAGAGTCACAGTAATCCCAATGTATAATCTCCCGAGCAGCAGCTCTCTGTAAACCTCCGCCACGCTTCTGTAGTTTGTTCTGCGTCCCCCTGCAGCGAGTCTCCCATTAGCTTCCATTCGTCTCTGTCTCTCAGTCTGTAGTAAAGTGGAGTTAGTGTTATGAAGCACAGTTGGAGGTCAGTTTGGCCGGCCCCCGGGGGCCCTAGGTCTTCTCCTCACGCTCCGTCTTGCGCCTGGTGATGTTCCTGGGTTTGATCTTCTGCGACAGCTCCCACAGCGCCTCCTCCGCCAGGTGGTCGCTGAAGTCGTTGAAGAAGCACACGATGTCTTCGTTGCGCTTCAGATCATAATGCCTGAGATGAGAGGAGGTTTGATTAATGAGAAAACAAACAGCTCGTGTGGAGATGGCAGCGATGCTTTAGATTCAAATGTAATGCAAAACAAATTGTGTTTCCTGCCAGTGGCAAACAAACGATGGCAGTTATTTCTGTGAGTGATGTTTGGAAAGCTTTCAAATGATCCATCACAAGATGATGTGCATCTTTTCATGGTGCTGTGAATGTATCCCCACGGACTTACACTTGCTGGAAGCGCCGCATGCTGTCCAGGATGTTGAACTGCTGCCAGCGTTTGGAGAAGTTCACCTTCCCCTCGATGAAGTCTGGGTTCCCCAGGTGGACGAAGGTCAGGTCCTGCAGGATGAGACCCCTGGGAGAGCGAAGAGGGGGGGTAAACGTGTGGTTCTCGGCTAAAAACATTTGTCTGAGTTTATGGTTGGTTCACTCACAGGTAGGGGATGCAGGGGGGCTCCACCTCAGAGAGAGCAGCTCGGTACGCTCTGAAGGACGACGAGCTGTCAATCAACGTGCAGTACTCCTCCAATCCCTGAGAGGAGAGGGAGCAAGATTATTATGATCCTTTGCTGTAACTTGAGCAGGTGCATCTCAATACATTAGAATATCGTGGAAAAGTTCATTTATTTCATTAATTCAATTCAAAAAGTCAAACTCATATTATATGGATTCATTACACATAAAGTGAAATATTTCAAGGCTTTATTTGTTATAATCTTGGTGATTACATCTTACAGCTAATGAAAACCCCAAAATCAGTATCTCAGAAAATTTGAATATTGTGAAAAAGTTCAATGTTGTGGACTCACGCTGTCACACTCTAATCAGGTAATGAACTCAAAACACCTGCAAAGGTTTCCTGAGCCTTGAAATGCTCTCTCAATCTGGTTCAGTAGGCTTCACAATCATGGGGAAGACTGCTGACTTGACAGTTGCACAGAAGACAGTCATTGACACAAGGACATAAGCCTCAAAAGGTCATTGCTAAAGAAGCTGGCTGTTCACAGAGTGCTGTATCCAAGCATATTCATAGAGAGTTGAGTGGAAGGAAAAAGTGTGGGAGGAAAAGGTGCACAGCAACACGGATAACCGCAGCCTTGAGAGGATTGTCAAGCAAAGGCCACTCAAACATTTGGGGGATCTTCACAAGGAGTGGACTGAGGCTGGAGTTAGTGCATCAAGAGCCACCACGCACAGACGTATCCAGGACATGGGCTACAACTGAGCCTTCCTCGTGTCAAGCCACTCCTGAACCAGAGACAACGTCAGCAGCGTCTTACCTGGGCTAAGGAGAAAAAGAGATGGTCTGTAGCTCAGTGGTTCAAAACCCTATTTTCAGATGGAAGTACATTTTGCATTTCATTTGGAAATCAAGGTCCCCGAGTCTGGAGTGGAGAGGCACAGAATCCAAGTTGCTTGAAGTCCAGTGTGATGTCTCCACAGTCAGTGATGGTTTGGGGAGTCATGTCATCAGCTGCTGTTGGTCCACTGGGTTCTCTCAAGTCCAAAGTCAACGTAGCCGTCTACCAGGACATTTCAGAGCACTTCATGCTTCCTTCTTCTCACAAGCTTTATGGAGATGCTGATTTCATTTTCCAGCCAGACTTGGCACCTGCCCACACTGCCAACAGTACTAAGACCTGGTTTAGTGACCATGGAGATACTGTGCTTGATTGGCCTGACCTGAACCCTATAGAGAATCTATGGAGTATTGTCAAGAGGAAGATGAGAGACACGAGAGCCAACAACGCAGACGAGCTGAAGGCCGCTATCGAAGCACCCTGGGCTTCCATCACACCTCAGCAGAGCCACAGGCTGATCTCCTCCATGCCACGCCGCATTGATGCAGTCATTCATGCAAAAGGAGGCACGATCAAGTACTGAGTGCATACACATACTTTTCAGAAGGCCGACATTTCTGTATTCAAAATCCTTTTTTTTTATTGGTCTTATTCTAATTTTCTGAGATACAGATTTTTGGGTTTTCATTAGCTGTAAGCCGTAATCACCAAGATTAAAACCAATAAAGGCTTGAAATATTTCACTGTGTGTAATGAATCCATAGCATATATGAGTTTCACTTTTTGAATTGAATTAATGAAATAAATGAACTTTTTCATGATATTCTAAAGTATTGAGATGCACCTGTACATGCACACATTCTGAGACCTACAACACTGATATCTATGGAATGAAAAAGTTAGAAAAGGGCAACGAATAATTGGTTCAAATAGTAAGCTCTGAATTAGCACAAAAACAGTAGTTAGCTAAAAGTAGCAGATTAACAGTTGAAATACTAAGCTAATATAAATAGAAAAACTGTTGAAATAATTAACTAAAAGTAAAAGGATATAAGTGACATTAATTAGCAGCAGGAATTGTTGAAAAAGTTAGCTCAAACTAATGAATAACACATTTGAATTGCTAACAAATTCAAATGAATAATGGATCAAGTGAAGGGGATGTAGTGAATGGGACCCCCCCCCCCCNCCATTAAAGCGTCACGGTGCTCTCACCTCGGAGGTCTGCTTCTGCCACTCCAGCCTCCGGATGGGCGCCGAGTCCAGGGCGGACAGGATTGCCAGGTAAGAGTTGAAATTATTCAACTTCCGTAAGTGCTGTAAAAAGAGATTTGTGGAAATATTATTGCACCAAACATCACAGGTGTCTGTCTACAGGACAAGTAGAGATATTAAAGTCCAAAATGACTCACCTTCATGATCTTAATGAACTTGAGAAGCAGCTTCTCTCTGTCCTGGGCTTTCTCCTGCTGAATGATCAGAGAGCGGACCCTGCAGGAGGAGGAGAACAGAGGGGGTCAACAGGTGCTCTGAGAGGGAATCCAGCAATTCATTAGTGTTTGTTAGATAAAACCGCTTTGGTTTTACCACAATGTGTCTTACAAATAAGACAATATCAAGAAAGTACAACAGCATAGGAAAGGCTTGGAATGTAATCATATGCAAATAAGAATGATACAGGACTACCACAAAGTAATATGTGAATATTCAGAATCACAAGACAAAGCAGGAGGGCCTGTACGATTGCCTTCCCATTCAAGCATTAAACTGTGCTTTGTACAAATGTACAGTTGTACATACGTTTTACACGCTACTAGTACTTCATATAATTTACTCAAAAGCAGTCCAAAGTTTAGGTTTGATGGTACAACACTAAAAGACTCTACCCTGCATGTAGGACGCTGACAGACAAACATCAGCGTACTTCAATCTGAATCCTGGATTTTCAGCTCATTGGTATAGGCCCAAATGATCAGAGGCCAGTGGAGGATTGTGACACGTTCCCATTGAAGGACACACTCACCAATAGCTCATGTTGTTAAAGTGCTCTGTGAACTGCGTCAGGTTCGGACTCTTCTCCTCGTTCTGCTCCTTCGCCCAGAGCAGCACCTCTGGAATCTGGAGAAGAACAGATGGAGCTCAAAACCCAATCAATGTCAACAAACACAGGGAGCATTGATTCAAAGTAAACAGGAGTATGAATTCAAAGTAAACACCTCAAGTACCTCGATCTTATAGAAGAGCTCAGCATCAAGGAGAGTGAGCTGGTCAGCGATTTCGTGACTGCGGAAGTCATGGAGCGTCCCTGGCCTGTTAGGACAAAAAACTATGAGTTAATAGCTTTTCCTTCAAGTTTTACAAATACATGTACTCTCTACACATCACGTTTAGCAGGATTATCAAAGACCCATCACCCCAGCAACCACCTGTTCTGCCTGCTGAACGCCTGAGCTCTGTTCAGTGCCTTTATGACCCAAAGCCTTCCTCTGTCCGCATCTTACCATTTATTTATCTTAATAGTTATGACTCAAATAAAAAGTATATATATATATATTTTTTTAATCTTTTATTTCACATTCTGTTCTTGTATATCGTATTATTTGTACATGTATATTGACTCCTGCATTTACTTGGTCACTTACAACATTTAGCTTATGGTATTGATTTATTTTTCACTTCATCTGCATAACTTGCACATTGGTCTCACAAAATAATCTGCACTATTCTATTCTGCTCTGTTTCTTCTTGCACTATTTATATTTATTTTTAAATTAGTTTTTTTAGTTCTATGTCCTATATATATTATGTTGCACTGTTGAAGGAACCTTTGACCCTGCCCCCCCCCCGTACCTTGCAGAGACCCCCCGGGCAGCGAGCGGTTTGAGGGAGTTGGTGTAGCGCAGCAGCTTCCTCTGCTCCACTTTATCCAGGATGTTCTTCCGGAGGACCCGCGCGAGGCTGAGCTCTCCGTTACAGACAAGCGTGAACACCAGGTCCATCAGCTGCTTCAGGATGTCCTCTGTCAGCTCCACCAGGCTGCAGGAGGAGGAGAGAGGGGGGCATGGTCAACAGAGGAGGAGGGGGTGGGGAGGTCATGGGTTCATTACGGAACTGAAACTATGATATGAACTGATTTATTCCAGAAAATAAACAGAAGATGAATGAATGAATTCACATCATTTGAAAGCTGCTTTCTTGGTCCATAAAATGTAAATTGTTCTGTCAGAACAAAACCCAAAGATATCAACTTAGATACGTTATAAAACTAAGAATGTACTGAAAACCGTATTTCCTGCAAGGTCTGCATAAATAATACATTCCCCATCAAAATATTTGGCAAATAGTTGTTATATAATATATATATATATATATATCATTGTTGCAACTCTAGTAGTCAAACATTACATTTATTTAAAACCTTGCTTACACGTAAAAAAGCGTCATATTGCCATACGCAGTACTTTATATTTCTCTATTGTTACACATGTATGTATTTGTTATTTCCTCTAACAGCCTACGTTTCCTCTCCATATTCTTGTAAACACAGCTCCCTGAGGAGATGTCAGGCAGACGCTAGAGGAGTCTGAAGACCCGGACCACCAGACTCTGCAACAGCTTTTACCCACAGGCCATGAGACCCCCCCTCACACTATCTGAGTCCTGACCATCAGCACCAACACTGGCTGTACCATACCCATCATATTCATACTGTTATACCCATCTATTCTTATTCCTATGCATATTTATATACCATACTCTAATCTGCTATTTCTATCCTATGTTAAGTCACATCATGCACTTTTATTCTGAGACAGGAATTTTAAAATGTATGTCAGCTTATATTTTTAAATGCTCATTTCTGCTCGTTTTGATCTTATATGTGTGTTTGCATGTGTAGTTTCTTAATATTTCATTGTGGAGAGCTGAGCGTAAGAATGTCATTGTTATACTGTACATATGACAGGAGACATATCTCTACAACACAACACACTCTGGAAGTACTGTCTCAGTCCACTCACCACAGCTCGTCCACCACCCTCACCAGCACGAAGAAGGTGTTTTTGCTGACTCTCTTCTTGAAGGTGTCGGGGCTGTGGCAGAACCTGGTGTATGTGCTCAGTGGTCAAGGCGAAGCACACACCAGTTTATACGGAATACAAGGTACAATAACATGTTTATCTTAAAGGTTTCAAAGGTTTTGAACATTTATGTGAGAACACAATGATATGTGATATTTTTCTCTTCTAAAATACCATCCCAACATGAACTCTTGATGTTGTGACCTTTACTGTCCTTAAATGCCCTTTAATGCAAATCTATATCCATTTATTTGATCCTATTTTCAGTTAAATTCTCAATTTGTTTATTTTGTTATTATTAATTAATTATTTTTAAATTGTACATTTTAACTTAGATTTGAGATGTCCATTTATTGCCATTCCCTTTTTTATTTGCATGTTCGTATTATTAGATTTGTATTATAGTTGATCTTAAACTAATGATTTGTATTTCACATATTTGAATACTATCCCTCTACCTTTTCCTTCCTAAAGGCGTATGGTTGCACTGCAGGTCTCCATCTATGAACACGTGTAACTAAAGAGCTGAAACAGAAAACGGATCTTTTCTTGGTAAATAAGGATTTAAAGACAAAGGCAGTAAAACCAGCGTTCTGCCAGCGGCAACTAAACAGCCATTCAGCCTGGAGCGACATGCGGACTGATTCAAAAAGGATATCTGTAGTGTAGCTTCTTAATGAGGTCCTCTGGGGTTATAAAAGTCCTATACGTAGTCAGAAAGGCTTCACAGTACAAAACAAGATCTGTCAAGAAACAAAAGAGACATTCCAGATGAAGAGCTCTGAAAACACATCATCAAATGTGAAGAACTGACACATTGCAAACAACTGAAGGCTATTTCAAATGCTACACATACGAGGAGATTAGAAAAGTAATAAGACGTCATTCACACTGCAGATTTAGTCTCTGTGAATGCACGTCATTCTGTCTTCGAATATAAAATGCGTGCCTGTCAAAGCTGTGCACAGTCACACACTGAGCTGTACCTTTGCGGTCTGTTTCTGTAGCGTGCACTAATAGAATATCTCCCGATCCAGCACGGACGTCAGGCCCGTCGTCATTCTGGGGGAATCAAGCAGAGCAAGCACGAAGAATTAGAGGAAAAGAATAACAGGAGAGAAGACCATTGGTTAGATGTGAGGAAGGGGTGATGCAGTCTAGCCCAAAACGTAGCTTGCATCTTTCCTTCTTCTGCCTGTTTGTATGTCTTGCTCCCCCCCCCCCACCTCCTCCTGTCCTGCAGCAGCTCCTCTGATGACGAAGACAAAGTCAGACTTGTGTGTAATGAAAGCCCGAGCCCTGCAATCTGTCTCCAAGGCTATGAATCTTCCTCCTCCTCCTCCTCCTCATTTCTGATCCCTTCCAATCTGCTTTTTTGTAAATCAGTGGCGTCACATTGCCCCTAACCTTGCAGAGAGGAGCCTTTTCACACATCTGTCTGTCAGACTGCAGCACACGGGACAAAGGAGGAGGAGGAGGAGGAGAAGAAGGAGGAGGAGGAAGAGGAGAGGAGGGAGGTCTGTTCATTTAAGCCGTGCAGTTTCAGACGCTGACCTCCAGAGGGCAGCATGGCTCTCAGGGTCTGATTTCACATCTGACTGACTCTCAGTGACCTTTAGCCAGCCGGACTAACGGGATAAAATGTGCTTTGTGTGCTGCTGCTGCTGCACATTCTATAAACAGCTCACAGGAGGGTATTCTTACCACTTGTTTTAGTGTTATCCTGCTCATGATCTCTTTGTGGTCGATGAGGGAGAGCTCGTCCACGTCCTCCTCATCGCTGCCAGCCGACTCTGGTGACTTCTGTCTCCTACACACACACACACACACACACACACACACACACACACACACACACACACACACACACCTTTTTGAGATAACAAATATAGAGCTGTCCCAAGCCATACTGCATACGGGAGCTGAAACGTTGATTCATTTGACAAGTCATTGTGTTTATTCTGCTTCTTTAATATAAGGAATTTATGTGCTTTTCCATTGTATATGATCGTAAATTAAAAATCTTTGGGATTTGGACTGTGTCTGATTTAATAGTCTATCATCAGTAAATACAAGTTTGAACTATGTTTTTGGTTTATAGTTGTAGCTCTACAAACTAGTTATAACCAACTTTTAAGTTAAAGGGACAACATGTAGTATACTCAATATGGTCTGTCTGGTTCAATATTCTCCCACAATGCAAAGCTAGTCGACAGGGAGTAAAGAAGCCGGAGACTGGAAAGAAAAAAAAAGTATGCATGGCTACATCTGTGATTCAGCTTCAGGAACAAAAGTTATAAAAACATATATATTTTGTATGCTTGTTAGGTGAAAGTCAAACTGAATGCATTTATTTGTTCATAAATGTTTCCTCTATAAATCACTTCAAACAATGAAACAAATCCTTTGGAAAAACTAATTATAAAAAACATATATAAATATTCATTGGTATACATTCACAAAATGTTCAACTGAAACATTTTGAATCTAAGTTGGATTTTGCTGCAGTTTGATTGACATCTGACAGAACACGGATTGCATCATTTCTAGTATATTGATTTATTTTACGCCAACTTCAAAATACTATATTAATATAGCACCTACTGTCCAGAGGGAGTAGCATTTAGTGTACATCATTTCTAAGGTGTAAACATTACATCTCTTACCTCTCCTTGTCCAGAGCCTCTTTGCTATTGGTGGAGGGGATCTGAGGGGAGGGATCCTGGAGCACATCGTCAGCTGTGATTGATTCCTGATTATGGAGGAACAGCAATAATCAACACGTGTATTCTAGGTTACACTGAACAGGATTAATGAATGGTCCCATGCAGTGAGAGGGCTGGATATAGATTATGAACCACTAGTGCATGCACCACTTTTGGTGGAAGGAAGATGAATGGACAAATGTCAGTACTACTACTTGGTTGTTTTATGTTGATGAGCACAATGCAGCTTTTTCTCAATACGAGCATGAGACCCAAAAGATGAGACCCAAAACACAAAGACGCCAAGAGGGTAGAACTCATACACACTGAATCTGTACCAAATAAAACTAAAAATACAATCACACACCCATACATCGTCTCTTCTGCCCTCACTTACATTCCCAGCACACCTAAAACACCCCCTGACAGTTCACCCTGGCCATGGGAATACAACCATGCACGCTGTAAAACAAATGCACTTAAGCAGTTATGGGGGAATGTTATTGGAAAATTGAAAACCGGTGAACCCTAGAGAATCCGAATTTAGAGCGTGTTAGATCGGAACAAGGTTAAATACTTGTTACAATGGAAGTGCAGCCAGAGAGAGCGACAGCCAATCGCCGGACACACACACACACACACACACACACACACACACACACACACACACACACACACACACACACACACACACACACCTGAGCGACCCTGCCCCCCCGAGAACACACAGGTCAACCTCCCCCGGACCACCAGAACCACACCGAGTGGAGAAATGAAGGTGGAGGGATGGGGGGGGACTCACCGTGGGTGTGTTCAAAGAAGCTTGGCCAATCAGGTAGGAGTTAGAAACGGACATGCTGAGGCCCAGCCCAGAGCCCGCCTCCTCCATCGCCGCCACAGACGGCTGGAGGTGGCAGGAGAGAGAAGAGGAGGAGGAGGAAGAGGGGGAGGAAGAGTGGGAGGCCTGAGAAGTGAAACAAAGAGGAAGAAAGAAGAAAAGGTAGAAAAGACAGTAAGTCAGAGAAATAGGGGGTTAAGAGGAGAGAGAGGGTGTTAAAGAAAGAAAGAAAGAAAGAGAAGAGGACAGTTGATTACTCTAGGAAGCAAGTGTGAATTAGAGCAGGTTTAATCAAAGCTCAGCAGTAAAGTGGTGAAAGCTGAAGAGGACTCACACACTGCTGATGAAGTGCTACTAGGGCTATACAATTCATCAAAAATGAATAGAAAGGTCATTGAAATCGCAATGTCAAAAATTGTCCCGACCTACAAACGGAATTTAAAGAATCAAAAATGCCCATTCTCTCTAATAACACAAATCATATCGCAATTCTAATATTGGAAACAATTATTGCAATAAGTGATTTTTTTCCAAATGGTGCAGGCCTACTATGTTCAAGTTCTTTCTAAAGGGCCTTCATTACTAGAAGGACATATAACATGCACAGATTTCACACAATTATGTCCAATTCTTGAAATATCCCGAGCTTTAAAGGCTTTCCAGAAACCAGGCCAACAGGCTCTGAGCAGGGCCAATATGATCCCTCTCCACCCAGCCCCTTATCCACACAGCAGCTGAAATGACTTCTTTTTTTTTTTTAAGCAAAGCCATGTAAAGTCGCCAAAGCATGTAAGCCTGGAACATGGGTTTATGGAGGAGGCAAACCGGCTTATTCCACTATGCCACAAGCTCATCAAGTCCAAAACATCAGGCTAGATTAGGCCCTGCTGCTGCAGTACGCTCGCACAAAAGAATGATCAAAAGTAAAAGCGGGGTACAGAGGAGCAAACACACAGTTGTGGTGGCAGAGAGAGGACAAAGCACAGAGAAAGACTGAGGTGGCCTGCCGAGTCTCTTTTCTACTGGACATGCAGCTCCACCCTGGAGAAGAGCTCATCTGTTCACTGTCCACAGCAGCTTCAGGACACCACACATCCATTTGTCACCCTCACATGTGTACGGCAGGCATTAGTGAGAGAATAGGGAAGGGTGTTTCTGTGTGATGTCTCATGTGACACACTACAGGTCATCTACCCAACATGCAATGCTTAGTGTTGTTGTGTTCTGTCCCTGTATGCACCATTTACACAAAAGCAAACTCCTGGTATGTGTATACTATAAACCTGATTCTGATTCTCATGCCGCAACTCTTAAAAATGGTTTTGCTTATGTAAAGCTAATGTCCTTGCAGGATTCTCGCGGTTCTGAATTAATATCCTCACACTCTCCTTGTAAGTCTTCTCGGATGATAGCTCTAACGTAATTGAATACAGTTTATAAGAAATGAATCTAAGATTTGGTCTACATTTAAGGACATTTTAATTACAGCGTTGCTATCGCAATCAAAATGATGTAAATCCAGTTATTCATTTCAACCCACTTGCAAACATCACTTTATTAAGGTAACTCTATTAGTTTACTATAGCTTATTTGATGCTGTTGCACCAGCTCTTGAAATGCTTTTACGTTTTAGAAGCTAATGTACGTGGCTCTACGGCGGGGCTCAGTAAAGGTCATTTCTGATATATTTCAACCTAACATATGTGACCATAGTGGTTTTATGGATTGTTGCCAACGTAGCTATTAAAGGCGACTACTAAAAATCTTGTTTTTTAAGGAAGTTGCTGGAGGCTCACACAGCTTGCCCTGGTACATTGTTTACAGCTAAGAAGGGGAGTGCAACATTAGCATGACCCATAGAAAAACAAAAGTCACATGAGCAACATGCAAGGTTTAAATACACCTGTATTTTAATAAAGGTTTTATTACGCTTCATTTAGTACGTTTTTATTATTAAGTATTTACTATTTATAATGCAAAATTTTGCCCATTACTTGCAAAAAACTACCACTTCTGAAAACTGTAAAGCTCTTATGTTGATTGAGATGTTTTGAAAATATAATTTTTATAGTCTTTTTGTTCATTTATATTGTTATCTTATTCTATTCCCAATTTGTTTCATGATTTCTGCTTTTATTTTCTTGGCTTTCTTTATGCTATGCACCTTCAAATACAACAGAAGATTCTTTGTATTTTAAAAAAACGATTTAGGGGCTCCATTACATTGAGTATGGGGGACTACATAAGTAAGTTACACAACATCTTTAAGCGTAATCTATCAATATTTTAATCCTGAAAGACTCAGCTAACCTCAGTGTTAATCTATGATTGGTACACTTTTACCAGCTGTATACCAGAAGAGCACTGAGAAAAAAAATGATGAAACAAACACCAAATAATAAATAACAATAAGCTAAATATATCTATGCTTGGTAAAAATTGTGAACTCATGGCATCACTTAGCTGTAAAAATAATATTTATTTTGTACCATAAATGTTTAATTGTCACTCAACTCATATGAACATGGTGCGTCCCCCCTCCCTCCCCCTCTGACACAGTTCTCTCAATTAACCCAGACAGCGACCCACATTAAGATATGTGGACTGGATCTGATGAAGCTGATAAAGGCCGCCGTTATCTCCCGCTAACAACCACACACCTCCGAGTACATACACATGTCTGCTTTGGTTACAGAACAGGGGGAAGTCAGAGAGAGTGCCGAGAGGGGGGAGGCTGAAAAGGTGAGAGAGATAACAAGATAGCAGGAGGCTCGAGAGAAAATGTATGCGGATTACCACGGGAATGTACTTCAGCCTCAGAAAGCAATCTGCATTCTGCCCCTCTCTCTGAGCCAGAATACAGCAGGAAGCACAGAGCTGTCACTGCAGAGGGTGTTCACCTGGTGTTCACCTGGTGCACGAACAGTGTCCCACAACACATGATTCTATCAAATCATTTAAATGAATCAAGTTTTGGTCTATCATTTTGATAAAGACTAACTGAAATATTGAAGAAAACTTTATTTGCAGCAACAATGAAAGTAAACTATTTGTATCTATTCATTTATTTCAACTCACTGGCGAAATTCTCATTCAAGGTAACTGTTAGTCAAAAGCAAAAACCTCGTATGTGTAAACCTACTTGGTAATAAACCTGATTCTGAATCTTAAGCAGCAGTTCTTAAAAACTGTTTTGATCATTTAAAGCTAATGAACTTGAAGGAGTGTTGCTGTTGTGAATGAATATCCTCACGCTCTTATTGCAACTCCTTTTGGATGATAATTGTAACGCAATTTAATACAGTTTTTAAGAAATGGCACAAAATGGAAGTGTCTGGTTTTGGTGCCTCAGAAGGATTACTATCACCACTCTTGCACCATGGATGGTTTCTTACCAGCTGCCTCTGTTTGGGCGGCAGAGCGGGGGGCAGCACGGGCTCGTGCACCGAGTCGGTGCTGCTGAAGGAGTCGTTGAAGCAGTACACCTCCTGGAAGCGCTTGTTGCGCTGCTCGTAGATGCTCTCGCTCTGCGGCATCTGGTAGAACATGGAGGGCTGCGGCTCCGAGTAGTCCTCCACAAACTGCATGTACTGGAGGACTGGGGGGGCAAAGATTGGTCAACATTTATCATTTATTTCAATCAACAAAGTAATGAATTGACTTCTTTCATCAGAACATTTTGCTTTCTAAATATATGTATATATTCCATTTTGGTATTCAAGTTAAATACAGTTTATAAAACGGACAAGTCAAATCAAGAAATCTGATTGGTTCTTAGCCGTGATATACTGAGCGTATACCACGGGTAGAATTGTAAGTTACTTTTCACAACAAGTCAGTATCCCTCCGCGTCTGAGAAAAACAGTATACCGTTGGGCTGAAAAGCAAACTGCCAGCAGTTTGCTTTTCATACTGGAACAAGAAAGCAGCGGAGAAGTAACGGGGCGAGCAATCCAGACATAGACATCAGACGGCAAAAAATATTCAGTGTGCAGTTCCTTTGGCATTAGGGCAGGGATATCTAGATACTTTCCAAGGTTTGACATAATGAATTGTGCTACTTTTAAAGTAAACAGCAGTGTTTTCAAATCTGTAATCAAAGAGGTCCGCAAAAACACTATCGACCAATGAAATTGCTTGATTTGACTTGTCAGTTTTTTAAATATATTTACATTTCTTCCGTTACGAAACAAACTTACAAAGCATAACATGGAAACATTTAAGATTAACTTCGACCTCCGGGGGGGTCTTACTATAGTATGGAGGAGTGGATTGAGCAGTGCCTATCTCCAGAAAAAAAAGCACCTAAACGACGACATGCAGAGCTACGTGAAGAGCAGGTAGACCAACTGGAAAAGTAGCACCATTCAAAAGCTTTCTGATGCGGGTCTTGAAACAAAGCAGAGAAATTATGACCGTTAGTGACCACAGGTGCGAAAGCTCTCTCCAGAGCTACTGGAAGCCCAATCTCGGGGACCGGAGAAAGTGGAGCAATATTCTCGCCACGCCAAGCAACAGCCTCGAACAACCTCAACCTATACAAGTCACAACGTAAGCCATGCTACTGATGCTGGACAGTTTTTCAGTGGCTGCACAATAAACAGCAACATACACATTAATGTAAATAAACAGCCAAATCATGGATCAACGCTCTCTGTCTAATATGTTCGCTTGCTGTTAGTGTTGTTGCATAGCAACCACCTTGCACTATGTTTTGTGCAGAAGGCAACGGAGGGACTATTTTATTTTGAACATCATTATTTACTAATAAAAACTATTAAAATTAGAGTGTGTATTTTTCTTTCATATTGCCACACTTGGTAACCGTTTTATAAAATCAATAGCTCACTTCAGGCCGTGATATATGCTCATTATATCACAGCTAAGGGGATTTTCGACCCACCGTTTTGCGTCGGGCCGAACCACGCCCCTTAGCTGTGTTATAATGAGCATATACCACGGCCTGTCGTGAGCTATTGCTTAAATGTACCTTCTAATTATTTGACTTACAAGTTACATATGTAAAAGAAAACACGTAAAAAAAAATCGAAGTGACAAAGGCTACGATATCTCAACCTTTTGTCCCTATATGGGTCAAGCTACGAAAACACAAAATCCTAAATTTCCCATAATGCCACTCCAATTAACACCTATCTATTTTAAATGACCACTTTGGACAAAAAATCTCATTAAAAGAATATCTAATTTTTTTTTGGTCGTTTTTTTGGTCATCCTTTACAAATGTTATGGTCTGCCTCCGAAAAGAGAATAAACTATCTATGTATTTGTAAAAAGTGTGTTTATGACTAGTAAACAAGGACATTAAGCTATTCTTAGTTTGGAGGGAGAGAGAAACTTGAATTCAGAAGTTTATAGTGAATATTAAACTTCTAACAGCTAAGAGAGTTTGGGGAACTCAGTGGTTAAATGAAGCATATGGCCCGCCCTAATGTAGTCATACAGAAGTATTTCAGGAAGGGCTGACTGTATATGATGACATAATACAGTAGCCTGAGAGGAAGTGATGTATTGGGTGTGACAGGAAATGACCACATGTTGACCTCTATGCCCCTGCAGCCCAGCCCATTGTAGCACTTCCTGGTTTTCACTTCCTGCTTTTATTCTCACTGGAATATTTCTTTGACATGAGCTACGCTTCAATTAATTTATTATCAATGCATCCCACCGTGGCTTCCTACATCCACCAAAAAGGTTGGGTTTTGAGTTTACTCTTAAAAGTATGAACTACCCCCCCTCACTTACTGTGTCTGCTCTTTTTCTCTGGTAGTGGGGGGGGGCTAGAGGCAACATCTGCGTTCTCGCCGGTGATGTACTGGGAGACAAACACCCCCCCGTTTGTCTGTGGCATGGGGGAGATGGGGGTGAAGAGGGGGAACGGCGGCGTGGGGTGCAGCTCCTCTTCTGATAGGTTATCATATTGGGAGGGGTACCGCTCATACAGCACCCTGGAGCCCCCGTCGGGGAAGGGCGACGGGGTGCTGCGGCGCTTCTTCTGGGGGAGGGCGGGGGGAGCACTGAGACGGGACGACAGCGGGGGGTTGGGGTGGTGGGTCTGGGGGGTCCAGTATTCTGGC